>NW_018222498.1:0-1754 GCF_001263595.1 Phalaenopsis equestris
GAAATGAGAGAAAACGGGTATGTTAGTTTTTCAGCGATAGTCCTAAATCCTGTTTCGAAATACTTGCACTTTTTCATCTCTGCAAAACTGTTACCGACAATGAAGATCGATAAAGTTCTTAAAGAAAGTGCTATTCTGAATTACTGCATCCAAAGAGGACTGCCAATTGACATTGGATCTATAATTGTGAAGTCCATTTTGGGCCTGATCATTCATGGATCAACTTATGGGCTTGGACACCCCTCCACCATTTTTTCACTTTGCAGTCAGTTCCAAGTGTCCTATGAAAATTGGGAAAAGGTACTGCTACCTTTGAAGCCTTTGGACCCAACTAAGAGATTCTCAGTTTTTGAAGATGAAAATGACATGACAATTATAGTAGATCAAACATCTCAGAATTCACTGCCAGTTCAACCCTTAGTCCCTGATAAGTCTCTGGTGATCCTACGTCGAATCAAGAAACTAGAAAAGGAGGTACAAAATGTCATGAATGCGATTAATAATATCTCCAATTTCTTCGATCATCTAGGCTGGAGGATGAAGGAACATTTTGGGTACTCTGTACATTTAGAAGATAACTTGATACGACTGATGAGGAGGATGAAGTTAATAGAAGAGGATTCCACTGAAGAATTTCCATTCCGACCCTTCTACAACCTCTTCATTCATGTGCAATCAATGGGTGATCTCAAAGGAGAATCTAGTACCGAGTCTGAGGATTAGTATCTGTCCGTTTATGTGTGTAATTTAATTTGAACTTTACATTTGATTTACTTTAGAATTATGCTTTTAGATCTCCGTATTTTTTAGACTAAGCATAGGATGTTTTGTTTTCAGCATTTTGAGTGTTGTGGCTTGGATTGCGATGCTGAATTAATGTATTGAGGTTGAGAAAATACCAAACTTAGGTGTGTTATGTCACGTATATTGTACCCCTTAGAATTTATATATAAATGTGATGTTTTGTGTTGTGAAAGTTTATTTTTGATAAGTACATCATTTTATCACTTAAAATTATGTCTATAATGATTGAATGGAGGTCGTTGAGGCTTGAAATTGATCGAAATCACAAAAATCTCGAAATTGAAATAAATCAATAGAGCGCACCGACGGTGCCCTTGACGCCGCCGACGGAGGGAACGGAGGACTTTTCCCGATAGTTATGTTCAATTTTCAATAGAGAGCTCTGACGGCACCGAACACCCCGCCGACGGTGAGCTCATGAGAAAACACCTTTAACTGCGATTTTGTCCAGTCAACCGCCACTATTCATCATCCCCTTTCTCCTAAAAATGCAAATTTTGACCTAGGGCTTGAGAGATCTTGGATTTGGGGTGATTTCAAGGCTTTTTGACACTGGATTTGATCATATCTAGGTAAGAGATTCACTCTAAACTGAAAATATTTGATTTTCACCAGGGGATTCTTTCAGATTAAGGAGATCCAAAAATTTTAAGAATGTGAAGAAAATATTGGGAAGAAATTCGTGGAATTTAGTGTTGAACTCTTAGAATTACATTTGGAAGCCATTATTTGAATATTTGAAGTATATTTTAGAATTTTTCTATGATTGTGATTAGATTGAAATCGCTCCACGTCAAAAGAGACGACTTGAGTTCGACGAGTCTCGCTTCGTCAATGCGAAGGCTCAATCAAGATTTACTTCTGTATTTGAAGGAAAGAAGTGTATACATGATCGGGTTTTTGAAAGTCTGGGAGGAGAAATTGAACAAGTTATTACTGAACAGTATTAC
>NW_018222499.1:0-512 GCF_001263595.1 Phalaenopsis equestris
GATAGAGTCCTTGCTAATGACAGTTGGATCCAATAAATCTTGCAGACATCTGTTACCCATCTAAGCCATGCTGGCTCTGAGCACAGGCCTTTACTGATCACTATTGGAAATAAGATGACTAACCACAAAATCTCCTTCAGATACTTGAATGTGTGGTCTCAGCACTTAACTTTCTTGAATATTATTAAAGATCATTGGAAGAAAAACCTTCACCCTGACCCCTTCATCAACCTTTGGCTTAATCAGAAGAGGGTAGCTAAAGCCCTTAAGCAGTGGAGCTGGAAAACTTCTGGAGACCTCCTATTGATTGTTGATAAGGCTGAAAAGTATTTGAGCGAAAGGAGGAGCATTGCAAAGGAAAGATTGATGAGGTTGTTCTCCTTGAGGCTAATGAGAGACTCTTAAATGTTATCCAGTGGCAGGACCATTTCCTTCAACAAAAGGCAGCAAAAACCAAATTTGCTAAAGGAGATAGGAACACTAAATTCTACCATGCTTGCATCAAATACCAA
>NW_018222500.1:0-1399 GCF_001263595.1 Phalaenopsis equestris
TATTGGAAATAAAGACCTTCCTGATAAGGAGATTTGGTTTTCCAGTAGTTTTTCTTTTGAGATAGGATGTAATTTGTATAACATTCCTTCTCAAAATTGACAGAAATTGATATTTGACATCTCTAGGATGTAATATAAGACCTCCTTAAATGGATTATGACATCTACTTATCCCTAACTATTGGAAGTAAGGACCTACCTGATAAGGAGCTTTAGTTATCCAGTAGTTATTCCTTTGAGATAGGATGTAAGTTGTATAGCATTCCTTCTCAAAATTGACAGACATTAACATTTGACATCTCTAGGTTGTAGTATAAGACCTCCTTAAATGGATTACGACATCTAATTACCCTAACTATTAGAAATAAAGACCTTCCTGATAAGGAGCTTAGGTTTTCCAGTATTTATTCCTATGAGATAGGATGTAAGTCGTACAGCATTCCTTCTCAAAATTGACAGACATTGAAATTTGACATCTTTAGGATGTAGTATAAAACCTCCTTAAATGGATTATGGCATCTACTTATCCCTAACTATTGGAAGTAAAGACCTACCTGATAAGGAGCTTTAGTTTTCCAGTAGTTATTCATTTGAGATAGGATGTAAGTCGTATAGCATTCCTTCTCAAAATTGACAGACATTAACATTTGACATCTCTAGATTGTAGTATAAGACATCCTTAAATGGATTATGACATCTACTTATCCCTAACTATTGGAAAGAAAGACCTTCCTGATAAGGAGCTTAGGTTTTCCAGTAGTTATTCCTATGAGATATGATGTAAGTCGTATAGCATTCCTTCTCAAAATTGACAGACATTGAAATTTGACATCTTTATGATGTAGTATAAGACCTCCTTAAATGGATTATGACATCTACTTATCCCTAAGCATTGGAAATAAAGACCTTCCTGATAAAGAGATTTGGCTTACCAGTAGTTATTCCATTGAGAAAGGATATAAGTCGTATAGAATTCCTTCTCAAAATAGATATATAGACATCTGAAATTTCTGAGAGATGGTATGGTATCGATTCTCTCCCTAGTTATAGGAAACGCGGTGTTCCTTTAGCTCTCTCTTTGAGATAGGATATAGTTCATATAGTGTTCCTTCTCAAAATTGACATATCAACATCTGACATTTCCGAGGAATGGTATGATATCTATTTTGTCCCTAATTACAGGAAGCATGACATGATATTCCTTTGGCTCTCTCTTTGAGATAGGACAGAAGTCGTACAGCGTTCCATCTCAAAATCGACATATCAACATTTGACATTTTTTAGGAATGGTATGGTATCCATTCTCTCCCTAGCTATAGGAAACATGATATTCCTTTAGCTCTTTCATTGAAATAAGATATAAGTTGTATAATATTCCTTCTCAAAATCGACATATCAAC
>NW_018222501.1:0-3115 GCF_001263595.1 Phalaenopsis equestris
TCTCCCCACATTTATATTTTTATTATTTTGAATATTATTTTGAATACAGAAATTCAGAAAAGCTCTATCTCTTGTTACCTCACTATGGTGATAAGTAGGAAACAAAGTAGACAAAATAAAGTAGTGCCACGCTTTAGATGTGGCATTCAACATGGAAGCAAAAAAATTTACCCGTTCTCGTTGCTTTATCTTCCATGTTCCTTTCCCATCAGTGAGAAAGTTGATCACATTGTTCACCAGCCCTTTCATGGTACTGAATGTTTAATAATGGCACAAATACTGAAGTAAACCTCGATTCGGCAAAAAATTCAATGAGAAAGTTAAGAGTTTGGGACTTCGTAAAAGGAGTTAATGTGGGCGGCACTAAATTAAACATAAAATCCCCGCACTTGAAGGATTCCATCCTCAGAATAAAACACGTTGGCATAAAACTATGTTACAATATTAGCAGCAGCTTTATTAGTTGTGAAAAAGAAGTTTTCCCACGTCCGCTCGGTAATAACTCGTTCAATTTCTCCTGCCGGACTCTTAAAAACTCAATCTTGTACCCTCATTTCCTTCAAATACTGAAGTAAACCTTGATTGATCCTTCACATTGACAAAGCGAGACTCGTCAAACTCAAGTCGCCTCTTTTGTCGTGGAGCCATTTCAATCTAATCAAAATTATAGAAAAATTTCAAAATATACTTTAAATATGCAAATAATGGCTTCCAAGTGTGATTCTAAGAGTTCAAAACTAAATTCCATGAATTTCTTCCTAATATTTTCTTCACATTATCAAATTTTATGGATCTTCTCAATGTGGAAGAAATTCATGGTGAAAATCCAATAGTTTTAGATTGGAGTGAAGCTCTTATCAAGAGATGATCAAATACGATGTCTAAATGCCTTGAAATCGTCCCTAAATCCAAGATCTCACAAGCCCTAGGTCAAAATATTCATTTTTTAGAGGAAGGGGATGATGAATAGTGGTGGTTGATTGGTCAAAATCTCGGTTAAAGGTGTTTTTTCGGGATCTCACCGTCGACGGGGTCTTCGGCGCCGTCAGCGAGCTCTATAGAAATAATATCCTAAGTCTTGGGAAAAGTTCATTGTTATTGGCGTCGAGGGGGCCGTCGGTGAGCTCTATTAGATTGGTTCAATTTCGAGCTTTTTACGATTTCGATCAATTTCAAGGCTCAACAACATTCGTTCAATCATTATAGACATAATTTTTAAGTGATTAAATGATGTACTAACACAAATAAACTTTCACAACACAAAACATCGCAATTATATATAAATTCTTAGGGTTACAATACACGTTACACAACACACCTAAGTTTGGTACTTTATCAACATTTTCCTAAACTTAACACATCAATTCAGCATCGCAATCCAAGCCACAATACTCAAAACGCTAAAAACAAACATCCTATGCTCAGTCTCAACTATACAGAGATCTAAAAGCAAAATTCTAAAGCAAATCAAACAGAAAGTTTAAATCAAATTACACACATAGACATTTAGGTAGCAAGGTAAATCTACTATTCTTCAGATTCAGTGCTTGTTTCTCCTCTGAGATCACCCATTGATGAAACATGAAAGAAGAGGTTATAGAAGGGTTGGTATGGAAATTATTCAGTAGAGTCCTCTTCGATCAATTTCATCTTTCTCATCAATCGTATCAAACTATCTTCGATATGTTCAGAGTGAGCAAATTGTTTTTTCATCCTCCAGTCTAGATGATCGAAGAAATTAGAGATATTGTTAATTGCATTCATAACATTTTGTACCTCTTTCCCCAATTTCTTGATTCTGCGCAGGATCACTAGTGTTTTGTTCGGAACTAAAGGTTGAATAGACAGTGAATTCTTAGACGATTGATCTACCATAATAGTCATATAATTTTCATCTTCATTGGCTGGGAATCTCTTAGTTAGGTCCAAAGGCTTCCAAGGTAGAAGTACCTTTTCCCAATTTTCATAAGATACTTGGAACTAACTGCAAAGTAAGAAAATCGTGGAAGGATGTCCAAGCCCATAAGTTGATCCATGAACAATCAGGCCCCCAAAACAGACTTCACATATAGATCCAATATCGATCGGCAGTCCCATTTGGATACAGTAATTCAGAATAGCACATTCCTTAGTAACTTTACCGATCCTCATCGTCGGGAATAGTTTTGCAGAAATGAAGAAGTGTCAATGTTTTGAAATGGGTTCAGAAGTGTTGCAAAAAAACTAACATACCTTTTTTGTCTCATTTCCAAGTCTTCAGTTTCGTCCGTTAAATGTTGGTAAATTTCATTCATCGGGTTTGTTGTCGGGACGAAGTTGGAATAATTGCAGACAGGAACCTTCTCGATCATATATAACTCATTGATCCGTGAAGGAGTAAAAGTTATCCATCTACCTCGCACATAGACGACTCTCTGGTTGATTCCATGCAAATTAGCATAAAATTCCTTCACCACAAGAATAACTACGGGGGCTGTAGTGTAGCACAACACTTCCCATCTTCGTCACACATTCATCTCTTTAATTTCCATCGATGGATTTTTCAATCCTCTACTTATGAATTCTCGTTCCTTGATTAATCACTTCTTCGTCAGTATCTTGTTGAAGATTCAATGCACTTCCGCACTAATGAACCTTCTCCGGTTGAACACTCACATGTTTTTCAGGGGAATTAGACGCCATAAGGATGAATTTGGTGGAGTTTCACTTCATTTTTGGGGAAATATGAACTTTGGAATGAAATTTGGAAGTTTAAAAGGAGTAAATCCCGCCTAAAACCGCCAAAAACTGTCCATTCAAACTCTAGAAACTGCCATCACGCCGGTCTCACCGTCGGCAGCGTCGAGGGCGATGTCGGCGAGCCTTTAGAAATTAATTGCCTGAAATCTCGGGAAAAACCAACCATCGGCGGCGTCGATGGAGCTGTCGGCGCCCAAGGCAAAAATTACACAGTTTCGCTTTGGTCCGAATGCATTCGAATTTTTCTCTATGGATCCAATTTTTATGATGATTCAAGGGTAAAGAAGAGTAGTAGAGCTTAATACTACCACAAACTAACGATTAGTTCAAATCTACTACAAACTAACAATAATTTCAAATAAAACTACTATAATCA
>NW_018222501.1:3626-4507 GCF_001263595.1 Phalaenopsis equestris
TCTACTAGGGTTTACAGTCTTTTCAAGTATTTGTTTAATCTCTCTATTAGAAACTTCAGCTAACCCATTGGTTTGACGGTGATAAGCAGTAGAGATTTGATGAATAATATTAAACTTTTTTGTCAATCTCTGAATATATTTATTCCTAAAATGGGATCCTCCGTTAGTGATAATAATTCTAGGTGTTTCGTATCTAGTGAAAATATTTTTCATTAAAAATCTTGAAACACTTTTAGCATCACAATGAGGTAAAGCTTGTGCTTCAATCCACATAGAGACGTAGTCTACTGCAATTAATATATATAAGTTCCCAAATGAAGGAATAAATGGTCTCATAAAATCTAATCCCCAAACATCAAAGATCTCAACTTCCAATATGAAATTTAGAGGCATTTCATTTCTTCTAGATATATTTCCTACTCGTTGACATCGATCACAAGTTTTTATATATCTATAAACATCTCTAAATATAGTAGGCCAATAAAATCCAGCTTGTAAAATTTTATAAGCAGTTTTATCGATCTCAAAATGTCTTTCAAATTCAGAATCATGACATTTCTGAATGATTAGCTCAGTTTCCTCATAAGGTACACATCTTCTCATAATCGGATCCTTACATTATTTATATAAATAAGGCTAATCCAAAAAATTTACTTTCACATCATGAATAAATTTTCTTTGTTGTTGTGGTGTGAGCATAGGTGGCAAAATATCACTTACAATATAGCAATATCAGCATACCATGGTATTTTCCACTCACTAACATTATAAAGTTGCTCATCAGGGAAATTGTCTGCAATTTCATTCTCAGGGTTTGATAATTCATGATTTTCTAATCTCGACAAATGATCAGCAATTTGATTATCAGCTCCCTTTCTATC
>NW_018222501.1:6125-8658 GCF_001263595.1 Phalaenopsis equestris
TTCTCTTCAAAATATTCTTTAAAATGCTCGTTCATTAGATGTTCACTAATTTCCATGCAAAAACATTCATTATCTGTTTTAACAAGATGATATTTCATAGATTTTGCAATGTAAAAAAGTCACTTCTTGATCGTTAACTCTCATAGTTAATTCTCCATTTTGAACATCTATCATAGCTTTACTAGTAGCTAAAAACGATCTCCCTAAAATGATAGATATTTCTTTATCTTCCTTCATATCTAAAACAATGAAATCCACAGGAAAGAAAAAATTATCAACTTTTACTAACACAGCTTCTATAACTCCATTAGAATATGTAACTGAACGATCTGCTAACCAAAGAGTTACAGAAGTAGGTGAGACTTCTCCAAATCCTAATCTTTTAAAAATTAATAGAGGCATAAGATTAATGCTGGCTCCCAAATCACATAAAACTCTTCCGTAAAATTTTTCACCGATAGCACACGGTATAGTGAAACTACCAGTATCTTTTAATTTTTCAGGAAGGTTTTTCAGAATAATTGCACTACACTATTTGCTAAGTGCAATAGTTTCATTATCAGTGAACTTCCTTTTCTTGTTCAGAATATATTTCATAAACTTCACATAATTGGGCATTTGCTCTAAAGCTTCTACGAAGGGAATATTTACTTTTAAATTTTTAAGAATTTATAAAAACTTGGAAAATTTTTTATTCTGTTTGTGTTCTTTCAATCTTTGAGGAAACGGTGGTGGAGGTTTCTCCACAGTAACTTTCATTAGTGTACATGGATATTCTAAATCTTGGTATTCATGATCCTTTTCTTTTCTGTATCCCTTTTTTCTTTTTTCAGTTTCCATTTCTTTCTATACTCTTGTTTCTATTTATTTTCTACTTCATAATTGTATTGCTTTTATTTTTTCTTTTCCTTGATCTTTAGGATTTGGTTCCACAGTATTAGGAAAACTTCCTAATGTTTGGTTACTAAGCGCAATAGCGATATGCCCTAATTGATTTTCAATATTCTTAATAGCAGTTCCTTGGTTTTGTAACTGACTTCCTTGAATTTGTAATTGATTCCCTTGATTCTGCAATTGTTGAACTAAGTATAATATCATCTCTTCCATAGACAACATCTTTTCCTTAATTTGAGTGTTACTGTTAAATCCTGGATGATAAGAAGGTATGTAATTAATATTTACTTGGTTGGATGAATTTCCTAATGGGTTCACTGGGTTGTTCGACCATTATTGGTTTGTAGAAGAATTATTATTCCAATTAAAATTTGGATGATTCTTCCAACCTGAGTTATAATAGTTTGAATAAGGATTGTTGGGTGTATTGATAGCATTTAAACTCTCATATGAAGGTTGAACATCCATAAAATGCCCAGCTAAATTCTCTTCCATCGTAGTAGGTGTTGGAGAGTAATTCATTCCGTAATGACCTAATTTCTTTGATATTACAACAATCTGTGAAGCTAACATAGATATTGCATCAGCATCATGGATACTAGCTACTCTTTTAGGATTTACCCTTTCAGAGGGCCATTGAAAAACGCCATCTCTTCTTTTAACTAATAAGCCTCATCAAAAGGTTTTGATATTAAAGAACCATAATAGCAACATCTATAATCGATCTAAGTGATCCGACTAATCCATTACAAAATGTTTGAATTATCAACCAATCTGGTAACAAATGATGAGGGCACTTCCTAAGAAGATCTTTAAATCTCTCCCAAGCTTCGTATATAGACTCTCCATCAATCTGACAGAACAATGTTATATCATTTCCAACTTTAGCAGTTTTGGATGGAGGGAAATATTTGGATATAAATTTCTGTGAAACTTCTCCCCAAGTTCTAATAGATCCAGGTGCTAACAAATTTAACCACATCTTAGCCTTATCTCTTAGTGAAAAAGGAAAAAGTTTAAGTCTAATAACATTGTTTGAAACTCTATCATATTCAAATGTAGCACACAATTCTAAAAAATTAGCGAGGTGTAAAATAGGATCTTCATTTAGTGTAACTCTGAATTGATTAGTTTGTACCATTTGGATAATAGCAAGTTTAAGCTCAAATAAACTAGCAACTACATCATGATTTCAGATAGATAAGTGAATTTCATCAGCTGTAGGATTTGCATAATCTCGTAGGGGTCTAGGTTGGTGTTCATTTTCTATTCCTTGATTGTTCACGTTGTTTTCCATTGTGTCAGAATTTCTAGGTTCTCTTTTCAGTCTTCTAATTTTTCTACTAGTGTGTTCTAATTCTGAATCGTAGGGTATAAGATTTTCAGGTCCAAATTTATGCATACAATTTGAAATCCATACATAGAAAAACAGTTAACTAAATATGAAAATAAGTTACAATTCAAGTAAAAATTTTCTAGTAGCCCTAATTTGTCTGTTACTCAAATTATGATTCTTGTTTACTCCTTGAAAACGTTGCCAAAAACTTGATATATGCTTAAAAATACAAGTATTTAATATTGCTTCTAGAAGATTTAATTCCTCTACAGCGGTACCAAAACCTTAACAACGGTTATAGAT
>NW_018222502.1:0-453 GCF_001263595.1 Phalaenopsis equestris
ATTCTTCTAAGTATCTTAAATATACATAATTAAATAGGATTTATATTAAGCTGTATTCGAACATGCTACCTATAAGGGCAAGCCCCTTTAGTTAATTACATCTTAAATGACCAAAGTCACCTAAGAAGACTCTCGATAAAAATCAGGAAATATTATCTTCAAGAATTTTCAAAGGGTAGGACTTTTCAATCTTTTCAATGAGATCTCAATGAGATCGAACGTAGAGGTGTGAAAGGGGGTTGGTTTAAATTTGGAACATTTTGTTGTTGAGTCCAAAGGAGGAAGAACGAGGGGATGCCATGGATCCATAGGAGAACCTTGGTGACTTTCCAAGCTATCCTAATGTTTGGCTTCAATTTTGAGGAGAAATATTTAGGTGTTTCATTCTGCTAATTTTATTAGTTAGGGCCTACATTCATGTTAAACAATCACACAAATAGCTTGGAAGATGTG
>NW_018222503.1:0-2785 GCF_001263595.1 Phalaenopsis equestris
TTTTGGGTTTAGGGTTGTGAGTGGATGTAGGTGATTGTAAGTGAAAGTTAGTGCCCTAGCTCCAGACCAACACCCAGAGTCAGCTTTAAGGTCAAAAACTCTTATGGGGGCTCATCTTGAGCTCCCCCATATTGACCCTACCTACTAGCTTCAAAAATTGCTAAGCTTAGAAATAATATGACATATTTTTGTCAATTTGAAGGGGAATCAATTTGTGAAGCCTGGGAAAGATTTAAAGATCTTCTTAGAAAGTTTCCACACCATGTGTTGCTAGATTGGTTGATAATTCAAACTTTTTACAACAGATTGTTTGGATCTCTTAGATCGTTAATTGACACTGCTGCTGGTGGATCATTAATGTCAAACCATTTGATGAAGCATATTCTTTAATTGAAGAGATGCCTACTAATACTTTTCAATGGCTCTATAAAAGGGTAAATCCAAAAAGTGTAGCCAGTATTCATGATTCTAATGCAATATTTATGTTAGCTGCACAAGTTGTTGCTATATCGAAGAGGATAGATCAATATGGAATGAATTATTCTCAAACATCACCTTTACTTGAGGAAAATTCATTGGGACAAATGTTAGAATCTCAATCTTCTTATGAGACCTTAGGTGCAATAAATAATTATTCTAATAATTTTTATGTCAATTATTATAATCCCTGTTGGATGAATCATCCAAATTTTAGTTCGAGTAACAAGGTAATTAATGTTGCAAATCTGCAACGGGGAAACAATACTGTGAACCCATTGAGGAACTCCAACAATCAAGGAAATCCAACTTATAAACCTTATTACCCTCCAGGTTTTAATAATTTGCAAAGTAAGGAGAAAAATTTGTCAAAGGAAGAATTGATATTGCAAATGGGGAGTCAAATACAAAGTCAAAGAGCTGCATTTATAAACATGGAAAATCAATTAGAATTTATTACTATCACACTTAGCAATAGACCTTTAGGAAAGTTGCCTAGTAATGTTAAAGTAAATCCTAAATATCAGAACAAAGAGAAAATTAAGGCTATTCAACTTAGAAGTCGAAAAGAATTAGAAAATAGAGTTAAAAAAGAAGTGAAAGTTAAAGTTGAAAAAGTGAGGTGGAAAATGAAAAATTCGGTGAAGATTTTCATTTTGAGTTAGAAATTCCTATTAAACCAATGAAAATCCCTGTAGAAAGACCACCACCTCTATTTCCTCAAAGATTAAAGTAGAAAAATAGAGAAAACCAATTTTTCAAATTTTTAGAAATATTGAGGAAATTAACGATAAATATTCCATTTAGTGAAGCTTTGGAACAAATGCCAAGCTATGTGAAGTTCATGAAGGATATACTTAATAAGAAAATATAAACCTTATTACCCTCCAGGTTTTAATAATTTGCAAAGTAAGGAGAAAAAATTGTCAAAGGAAGAATTGATATTGCAAATGGGGAGTCAAATACAAAGTCAAAGAGCTGCATTTATAAACATGGAAAATCAATTAGAATTTATTACTATCACACTTAGCAATAGACCTTTAGGAAAGTTGCCTAGTAATGTTAAAGTAAATCCTAAATATCAGAACAAAGAGAAAATTAAGGCTATTCAACTTAGAAGTCGAAAAGAATTAGAAAATAGAGTTCAAAAAGAAGTGAAAGTTAAAGTTGAAAAAGTGAGGTGGAAAATGAAAAATTCGGTGAAGATTTTCATTTTGAGTTAAAATGTTCTATTAAACTAATGAAAATCACTATAGAAATACCACCACCTCCATTTCCTCAAAGATTGAAGTAGAAAAATAAAGATAAACAATTTTCAATTTTTTTAGAAATATTGAAGAAATAAACGATAAACATTCCATTTCTTGAAGCTTTGGAACAAATTCCAAACTATGTGAAGTTCATGAAGGATATACTTAATAAAAAAAGGAAGTTTGTAGACAATGAGACTCTTGCAATAAGTGAAGAGTATCAGTGAAGAGTATAACATTATGATTCACAAAAAGCTTCTTGAAAAACTAAAAGATTCTGGAAGTCTAACAATTCCTTGTGCTATTGGGAAAAGATTTTTTTGAAAAGCTTTATATGATTTAGGAGCCAATATTAATCTTATATTGTTATCAATTTTTAGAAGGTTGGGTTTAGTTAGGAGATATTTCACCTACAACTGTAACTCTTCACTTAGCTGGTCATTCGATTATCTATCCTAAAGGAGTTATAGAAGATGTTTTGGTAAAAGTTGATAAATTTATCTTTCATGTGGATTTTATTGTATTAGACTTGGAGGAAGATAAATAATCTCCTATCATTTTAGGAAGGCCATTCTCTGCAACTTGAAGAGCTTTGATACATGTGCAGAAAGGAGAACTAATTATGAGCGTTAGTGATCAAGAGGTTACATTTAATATTGCAAAATCAATTAGATACCTTGCGAAAGAGTAATACATTTAATGCTTCAGAATGGATATTAATGAATATTTAAGCCATGATAATTTCAAAAAGACATTTGAAAGTGAATTTAAAAAGGAATATGAGGAATATCAAGAAGAGGATAAAATTCAAGATGAATCTACGGACCTCAGTAAAGAAGATTTGGATTATGTCCCGGAAAAATTTGAAATGCTAGATCTTACATAGAGAAATAAGAATTTGATTTCATTTATTGAGAAACCTCGTGAACTAGAACTGAAAACACTTCCTATAGATTTGAAGTATGTGTTCATCAGAGATTTATCTACATTACCTATTATAGTATCCTTAGATTTAACTAATAAGTAAGAACAACAGTTGTTAGAAACTTTGAAAAGAT
>NW_018222504.1:0-10292 GCF_001263595.1 Phalaenopsis equestris
CTGAAGTTCATGTTAAAGTCTATGGTGCCACCCTGCAGTGCCCTTCCTCGTTAAGTGTGAGGTTCCAGCTGTGTTTAAAAGCAATGATCAGCCTCTATCATGACATTCTCTCTGCAAACGACAGAAAAAGCATCGACGCACTGAAATTTTGTAGGAAGAAGAACAAAACAAAGCATTTATTAGAAAAAAAATTGAGTTTATGTCGGTGAGAAATTTATTTATTTATAGTGTCTTTAATTTAGTAGAATATCAAACTTAAAAGGAAAAAAGAAGAAATTCAAAGTATGTAATTTCAAAAAGCTTTCATTTTATTGAGGTTTATTTTATTACAAATTTTTTTTTGGACCCAGTCACAGACGTTTGGCCAAATAAATAACCCAGAACAATCAAAACTTCAAAAGGAAATTCCGAGCAGCATCAAATTCCATTGCATGTCTTCAGATATCATCTGTTGATCGGCAACATGGGTCTTTCTCCCCAGAAATCCACTAGTTGGTAGGCTCCTCCTGCATACGCCTTTTCTACAATAAACTGTCCCTCCTAAGCTGGCTCAATTTTCTCACCTATCTTGAGGCGCGCAATAATAGGCCTTTTAAGCACAAGTACGAGATCACCAATTTTGAATCTCCTTAGGCGCACCAATTTGTCATGAGCTTGTACCATCTTTGCCTGGTAAAGCTCCAAATGTTATTGTGCTTCTATTCATTTTCTTTCAATACTTTACAGTGTTTTTAAGTCTGACTTCTGCACTTTCTTATGTTGTAAGATGATTGGAGATAGTGACTCTAAGAGACGGCATCTAGACTTCTAGTGGTAGTACAGCCTTAGACTCGTACACGAGCATGTAGGGTGTACACTGAGTGGGAGTCTTGAATGTTGTCCGGTAGGCCCACAAGGTTTCTAGCAATCTGTTATGCCAATCTTTTTTGTTTTCATCCAGTGCCTTCCTCAAAATCAGTACCAGTGTCTTTTTGAAGGATTCAGCTTGGTCATTCTCCCTAGGATAGAAAATTGTCGAGTAACTCCAGTCTCTCTCGTGCCATTTAATGAAATTGATGATCTTTATGCTTTTAAAGGCTATCCCATTGTTGGAGATTATTCTGTACGGAACCCCGAAATGGCAGACGACTTGGCTTTTGAAGACTTGAAGGACATGTTGTGATGTAACCTCTCGTAATGGCACTATCTCTGCCCATTTGGAAAAGTAATCTATAGTTGCAAATATAATTCTGTGTCCTTTGGATGATGGACCTATTATGTCTGTGCCCCAACACTCGAGTGGTCACGAGGCAACGGTTGGGTGTAGCACATTCAGACAATGGTGCAATACCACCCCATGCACTTGGCACTCGTGACATCTTGTAGCTATATCCATGCAGTAGGAAATCATTTTTGGCCAATAATATCCGAGTCTTTTGATCTTCAGTTTCATGTTTGGCCCAGAGTGGTGAGCGCCACTAAATCCGTCATGTACTTCTTTGACAATATTCTGCGCTTCGGCTCATCCCAAAAATCGTAGCCACATCTGATCAAATGATCTTCTGTAGAGGATGTCTGATGTTCTCCTGACTTGTCCTCAAGCAGCTTTCCAGTCTGCAAATATTTTATTAATTGCTTACGCCAGTCTTGATTGATATTAACAATCGAAATGATCATTTCTTTTTCTTCTCCAAGCTTGTGTAGATTGTCAAGGTTGACATGAAGAAAAACATATCTTCCTTATACTGTAATGTCAATGGAGTCCTCTGAGGGACACGCCAATTCTTTTGAAATTTTTGCTAGAGCGTCAGCATGAGCATTATTTCCCTGAATAATTTGGTAGAGAGTTATGTTAGGGACCTGCTCCAGCAGCTTCATCGCGTACCGATGGTATTCTGCTAACCTTGGTTTTAAAATTTTGTATTTCTCGACAACTTATTGGATGATGAGTTAAGAATCACCATAGATGGCAATGTCTGTTATATCCATTGAGATTGTCAATTCCAATTCGGTGATTAAGGCTTCATATTCTGCTTCGTTGTCGGTACATGACTCTGTCAGGTAGTATAAGAACCTTAGCATACCCTTTGTCTTTTTGGGCTGGCAAAGCTCCATCGAAGTATATCTCTCAGTGTTGCGCACTGGAGAAATCCATCTGTAATACTTGTTCATCTGGTAACTCGTTTTTAAGAGGGGACCAAGTTGGTAGTGAGTGTGCAGCAAGAAAATCTTCTAAAATTTGTCCCTTGATACCATGGAGGGGAACAAAAGTTATATCATATTGCAATAAAATCTGAAAAGTTTTGGTAGGATCATCAAATATTGCAACTGATTAACTTTTGAAATTAGGATAATCTTATGAGAAAGAATGTAGTCACTAAGCTTTTGGGCGGCAAAAATTAAAACTAAACAATGCTTCTCAATAAGTGGATACCTTATCTCCATCCGTAGTAGATGATGACTCAAGTAGTAAAGTGTGTTATCTTTACCCTCGTCATTGACTTGGGCCAAAAGAACTCCGAGAGAGTCGTCCAAGGGTACAGTATAAAGTTTCAAAGGTTTCCCTGGGATAGAGGCTGCCAAACATTAGGTGTCATTAAATATTGCTTAACGTCTTTGAAAGCTCACTGGAATTTCTCTTCCCAAAAAAATTTGGCGTCCTTTTTATTTATTGTCGAGAAGGGCAGACACCTACCGGAGAGATTAGAAATAAAGCACCTCAGATATGTCAACTTCCCTTGGAAGGAATGTAGTTGTTTCAAGGTTCTGGGAGGAGGCATCTCCAAGATAGCTTTAACCTTATCCGAGTCAATCTCGATGCTCCGATGATGAAAAATGATTTGTAGGAATTTCCAAGATAGCACTTTAAGGGATTCATCTTAAGGTCATATCATCGTAACCGTTCAAACACAATCGTCAAGACGTACAAATGATTTATTTTTTGTTTATTATTGATGACCAAATCATCCACGTAGCACTCAACTTGATTGTGAATGAGATCACCAAAAATCTTTGTCATGGCTTGTTGGTATGCCACTCCAGCATTTTTTCAACCTAAACAGCATCGCTGTGTAGCAGAAAATTCTATTAAGTGTTCTAAAGGCTGTAAGTGTTGCATCTTCGGGAGCCATCTTGATTTGATTGTATCTCTATGACCCATCCATGAAAGAAAGAATTTCATGTGTTGAAGTGACATCCGCCATCATTTCTGGTAACGGAAATTAATCTCGTGGACAAACTTTGTTCAAATCTCTGAAGTCGACACAAACACATATTTGTTTTTTTTTCTTCTTAAGTGGTAGAATGTTAGGGGTATTGTTCTTCTCTTTTAATGTTAGCGTCTATTAACTTCTTCACCTCGAAAATGACTTACTGCTCTATTTAAGGGCACATTCTTATTGGAACTTGTTCTTCTGGGGTCATGTCTTTGTCCATCTCGAGCTTATAAACTGCAACTTTTGTTGACCATCTTGGCATTTCATCATAACTCCATGCGAAGCAGTCTTTGAATTTTCTTAACAAATTGATCAATTTTAACGATTCTTCATCATTGAGTAGAGAACTTATAAATGTAGGTCGGGGCTGTTCATCCGTCCCGAGGTTGATTTCCTTTAGTTCATCAACAGTAGATTTGGTTTCCACCTCAAATTTTGGCGGAGCATCTTCTATCAGTTGATCGGTAGAGTCATTCTCCATATCAAGGCAATCTTCTTCCAATAATCATGCAAAACTTTGAATCATCGACTGATCCGACTGTACCAAATCTGAGACCCTCTTTCGACTTAAGAGTTTGACTTTTAATATTTCATAAGCTTTTCAAAAAGTTGTAATTTATCTTTTGGTATTTGTTTTAGCAAATGCTCCTGTTGAATTAACTTTTGTACTTTTGTACACAAGGAAAAAAGTAAACAAAAGGCATTTCCATTAATTCATTAGGATCCTCATCCAAATTTACATGATTTTCAAGATTAGTAGAAGTAGAAGCACGATAAACACAATAAAACTTGATCGGCTTCGAGCCAATGCTACGGACTTCCATGACCTCTAAACTCTCGACCTTTTGAGGGAGAATCAGAGTAAGGGTCATGGTGTTCACATAGTGGTTTATTCGATCATACATTGTCTCATATTTGCTTTTCTCCGTATCTTCTAAGGACATCTCGTACTGAGGTTTCTTCTCTGTTGTCAATATTATCTCATCTTCAGAACTTTCTTCTTCACCAATGTTGATGGTCAGCCTAGTCTGTTCAACAATTAAGTTTGTTCTTACTCGTCCACGTCCCCGGCCTCGACCTTGGGTGCGCGAACTAAAAGAACCCCCACCAACTTATTGTAAAAGAGTGGTGGAAGATTGATAAAGTGGAGTTGAATGGCCTTGCCATTATAATTCTTCTGAATCTTCACTTCTATTGGTGATAACTTCACGAGAGAAGACAATTTCTTTTGAAGTGCATAGTAGGTGGCATCTTCATGAATGCCAACTTCATGAACTGAAACGGATATAAATCGTCCTTGATGCAATGTTCTTGTCCTTCTTTGTAGTACTTAATGCACTGGTGTAGAGACGACAGAGCCATGTTGTATTCGGGAATTCATGCTCAACCCAGTAGAGCGTTAAAAGAGGTCTCGGCATTGATGATATGGAACTTAGCAGTCGTTACTAGTTCTCCAACTTTCATAAGCAATGTAATTGACCCAAGGGCTCTCTCTTCCTTTTGGTTGAATCCTCTTAGCATCATTTTATCGGTCGTAAGCTCTTGAGCTTCAATGTCCAAGTAGGCCAATGTCCGTAGAATCATCATGTTGAGTGATGTTCTAAGTTCTACTAAAACTCTGGATAACACAAATCTACCAATGTTAATGGAGATATAGAGTTGATGATTATGGTCGGCAGTACCAAGCAGCATATCTTCATCTGTGAAGGTCACCCCATATTGTTCTTTCAATGAGCCAACTTCATCTGAGGATGTGTTGGCCAACTAGGCTAAACAAATCTCTAGGTCGAGCCAAGCTGTAACAAGAGACTCTCTCATCTCTTTTGATAGGTCTAGAGCATCGTAGATGTTTAATTTGCTAGCAAATTTCTAAGATGAGCTAACACGTTGTAGTCCACTTTATATTATCCTCATATTTTCTCATGATTATATGGTTCTTCCACTGGTGGAGGTGGAGGTAGCTCTTCTTAAGTTACTAATTTCTTTCCCTTATTTGTCGAAGCTGTTCTTGGGGGTAATACTCTTCCGCTCCTTAAGTTCACTTCTGTAATTTCTTCTTAAGATATTATTGTCGAATCTTCCAATTTTCTTTTGATCTAAGTTTACGTCAAGCGATGCACCGTGGCGCTCGAGGAATGGTTCCTCACTCCCAGTGCTGTCATAAGCGGTATTGTCGATGTCTTCTTCGATTTTGTTAGTGAGTTCATTAGACTCAAGCATGATTTGAAGATTGGTTTGAGAATCGAGACCGAAGCTAGATCAATCAAAGTTGATTACATTATAACTAGAAATACTTAATACATAGCCAAAATAATAACCATTATATTTATAAAACCCCATAGGCGCCAAAAGATAATCATACAAGGTCAGAGGTTAGAGGATTTTCTTCCCCAAATCCGAGACAGCTAATCTAGCAGAGGCAACCCCTATCCTACCCCCCCTGTGCTATAGGTCTTCGTGGTGTTATTCTTCTTCTTCTTCCTTGATGGTGCCAGATCTTCTAGCCAAATCTTCATCTCAGGCTTGGCTGGCTGCAGGCTCTAGACGGATGCTTGTGCTGATGCATTCTGGATTTGGTTCAGTACCCACTTTAGTTTGTTCCAAGTCACACTACGTCCATATTTTCCAGTACATGGGTCAATTAAAGAGATTGGCTTAGTTGAAATCATATTTATGGAACCTTTTTCAGATTCTTTTAAATATTCTTTTGGGATCGTTATATTCCCTTATTTAAGATTTTTCTTGAGCCAATCATTGTAGACAAAACATTCCTCTATAGTGTGTCCAAGTAATCTGTGATACGGGTAATAATTTGGTTGATCCTTCCTGTCGACCTCTTTAGGTTTCTTTAGATCTGGTAATCTGAATTCAGGCTTCTTCATCAGACTTCTGAACATTTTGAGTACGGCTTCAGCTTTGAAGGAATACGCCTCTTTCCTACATTCTGCAATGGACATTTTCTTATATTTTGTTCGATATGATCCTCCCTGAGGTGGTTGCTGGCTAGACTGGCTATACTGTTGTGTCTGTCGTCGAGCATGCTGCGATGATGACTGGCAAGAATTCTATGTTTGTATCTTCATTTGTTGTTTTCCTTTATCAATCGTTTCCACTGTTCTGGACTTCTTTACAAATTCTCTGGTCGTCTTGGACTTCTCGGCCCTCTCATGAGAATCCATATGTTCGACTTCTTCTTGAAGATTGCTAGTTTTGCTGAGTAGCTTCTCAAAGGACTTAATGGTGTGTCCCTTGAGCATGACAGCTACGAGCCCATGGATGCTCTTGAGTAAGATCTAAATCGTATGATGTTCCTATAGCTGAGGTTCACACTTCATGCTAAGGTTTCTCCACCTCAGGATATAGTCTACTAAAGTCTCATTGGGATTTTATTTTGTTATTATGAGATCTCCAATAGACACATGATGTTGCGCTCCGGCAAATATTTTCATGAACAACTGTTCCAATTCGGCGAACGTCTTGACTAATTTGTTGGGTAGTTTGGCAAACCAATCCAAAGCGATTCATGACAGGCTGCTGACAAACTAACGAAAGAGCAAAGCTTCGTTTTCTCCTGTATTACCACAACCATCTTGAAAAAGTGCTATATGTTGTCTAGGATTTCCAGTCCCATCAAATATCTTAAAGATTGGCAACAGAAAGCCCTTATATTAGGGTATGTCATTGAATTCCTCCGGGTAAGGTCTACCCTTCAAAATCCATGCACCGCCCTTAGATTGGGCTAAGGCCTCTCAAACATGCTTGACCATTTGCCTAAATTCTTTTTTTTGTATGGCGTTTGATGGAGAATCTTTCTTTTGTTGATCATCTCTATTTTTTGAGGCAACTTCTCTCCTTTTTCTCTCCTTTCATCTGTGTTTCATCTGTGCTGTGTATAATCTTTGGTTGATTAACTTATGGAGAAGCTAGTTGTGGTAGTTGAGATTGTCCTTGAGTTGTGGCCATGGTGGCCATAACAACAACCATCTCTTACATTCTTTTCTCCATTTGGCTGATTTGCTCGTCCCTTAGGAAGACAGCCCTACGCAGCTCCTCTACGGTGTTCTCTTTGATGAGAGCTTGAGCGTCTCGCACAGATGCAGCGGCTTTGGTCTCAATGACAAGGACATCCATGAAATCTTCCTCGAGGTAATCATTGAAGTCAAAATCTTCATCACCATCAATTGAAACTCCATGTTCTCGGGCTAACTCGGAAATCTCAACCTTGAGACCTTGAGCTAACCTTGAGCTTTTCGACCTTTTCTTCAATTATTGTTCTTGTAATACTTTGAGATATGGAGGACTTGGATAGATATCTTCCACTTTCTCCTCCATCTCACTGGTAATTGTTGCGATAATGTCAGATATTTCAGACCCTAGCTTCATTCCATGATCTTGCCCTGTGGGCTTACTGAACTGTATTGGTACAGCAACCCTGAGTTTCCATACCTTTTTCTTTGACGGTGACGACTTGAGAAAGAGTGGTAGGAATATCAGTATGTCGAAGAAAAGTATACTCCCCATAGTGCAGCCAGATACAGTATTGGGTAACCACTTTGTCTTATCCTTCAGATATTTAAACACATTCTTGTGACTGGTAGTTGGTAGAATTCTCCGACCCAGCCACAACTTAAATGGTCGATGTCCTACGGGTCTAGTGGCAGTAGAATTGGTAGTAACAATGGAAGTATCAACTCTGCTCCCCAGGCGGAACCAGACGAAAATGTGAGCAGGCAAGCCTTCAGTTGATTTTTGGGAGCTTCTGGCAGATCTGCCATCCCTTAAAATTTTATTTCTTCACACGAGGGGATATTGCACGTCCCACTCATTTGAGTAACTCGCCAACTGAACATCCTTCTTTGGTAGCTAGTTTATGTAAAACTAAAATGACTCGAGTGATAGGAGTAGGCTTCTTCCTCACCCCCACCATGCCCATCAAGTTACAGTAAAGTAGTGGAAATCTTCTGGATACTTTTGTACCCATTGGAATCCATTAAGGGATGGAACCTACTCACTTGTAGAAGTGGATAGGTCTCTAGTAATCTTGACTCATCATGGTGAGGATTCTCATCAACAGGTACCTCTTTAGGAGTCTAGGCTTTGGTAGCCCTCTGAACCTTCTGGCTGCAGTTTCTCCTTCGAGTTCAGGTTAATGGTACAATCTTCAAACTTGATCTAATTTAAAATAATAACGGTAAAATAACCAACTCTTCAGTTGGGTTTTCAACAATCCTTACTTCCTTTCCCTCAGCAGAGACAGGAACAACAGGCTTGGTAGGTTTCATGGTGGCAGTAGTCTTAACCTTTTGAAAGAAGGGAAGTCCTAAGGACAGCTCAGGTTAAACTCAGCAGATAGTTCTTGAACCTCTGGAGCAGCGACTTTCATTATGAAGAACAGGGCTTTCTCGAGAACGACCTTGAGATCTTCACATCCTGCTCCAAACTTGATGGTGAGAGCGAAGTTGCGGGTACTACTGCTAGTCGACAGGTTGCAAGAAAAGGTGAGTGTTGGGAATGCCATAGCAACAACTTTAAGAAGAAAACCTTGGGGTTAGTTATTTGGCCAATACCTCATAATCTTAGTGCGATCACTAAAAATTAACATAGGTCGATCTGTAGATCGAGTAAGTCTTTATTTAATTTGTGGAGTTTTAAAGTAAAAGTAGTTTAGTAGTTTGAAAGTAGAAAGATTTGAAAGTAGAAAGATTTAATTAATATAAGGAAAATTAAAGAGTAAGTTTAGCACAACACAATCCAATTTAATTAGTGAAATAGCAAATCAAACTCAAAAGGGAAAAAGTGAAGTTCATGACCCAGTGCGGGACAAACTTAACAACGTGCAATGCCTTGGTGGAACTAGTCCACCAACACACCTATTGGGGGTCCAACCCCACATTAAGATTAAAAAGTTCTTAATGGCCTCCTGAACCTCTCTGTTCAAAGGTGGTTGTACAGTTCTAAAGTCACAAAGAGTTGACCGTACATTCTGAAGATAGAAATGATTAAAGCATGCCAATGGACAAAAGGTAATTTGGTTCATGAGAGACACGATGTCGGCACTATTTTAGGTTGTGGAGTTGCCAGTTGGAAGCTGTCGGTTGCCGGAATTGAAATCTCGTCACCTGCTTTAGATGGACACTTAATTTACATACATACATACATACATACATATATATGGTGAGGCCATTTGGAACAAATTTCTATCCCCTTCCATATCCTTCTTTTGTTGGAGATTATTCAACAACCTCTTGCCAACTGATGATATTCTTAAACTCAAAGGTTTAAGAGGACCCTCTAGATGCTATCTTTGTCTGAAATATGAGGAGAACATTAACTGCCTATTTTTCAAATGTGAGTTTGCTCAAGAGGTGTGGAAGCAACTCTTTAATAAAATTAAAGAGGATAACTTGGATAAGGACTGGACTAGTCTTAATGTTGGTTGGCATAGCTGGAGAAGTACACAGGGGGAGTCAATCCCCTTCATTGTGAATCCCCTTCATTGTTCCCCTTCATTGTGGCTTGGTTCTTGTGAATGTGTAGGAACAACAACAAACATGATGATAAATTAGCCAACATACCAAGGTAACTAGAAATTGTGTTGCCTATTTGAACAAAATAATACAGCTTAAGAACTTCCCTAGCATAAATCTGGCTCAAACCAGTACCACCATTAATCACAACAGAATTGAGACTGTCACTTGGAACCCTCCTGATGTTCAAACCATGAAAATTAACACTGATGGTAGCTTCTCTAAATAGGGTGCAGGGGTCAGGGGGGTTTTCAGAAATTCCTGCACCAATTGTCTACTTTTCTTCCATGCTTGTACTGTGTTCAATGATGTTCTTGAAGTTGAGCTTATTGCTGTCTATTGGGCCCTTACATTTGCACAAAAAGCCACTTGGCAGAAAGTATGGATTGAGATTGAATCTTTACAGCTAATCACTTTGTTGACTTTTGATTAGCTATCCTAATGACACCATATGCAAGGGAAGCAAAAGTTGGCACACTTTACAAAAGTCTTACAATTCAAATGTATTTTATATATAGAGAAGGAAACCAACCTGCTAATTGGCTTGCCAGACAAGGAATCTATGCAATCT
>NW_018222504.1:10322-40792 GCF_001263595.1 Phalaenopsis equestris
CACAAGCCCGCCTCCCCGCCTTGCCCTCTTACTCCATGGGGACAAGCTGAAGTCTCCTCAGCTCAGATTCAAGCCTAGCCTATTTGAAGAGATTTAGTGCACTATTTGCTTTCTCCTTTCTTCCTTTTTTACTGTTCAACTCTCTTGTAAGAATTTTTTAGGATTGGTCTTCCTCCCTTTGTCTGGGGACCTCTCCTTTTGGAACCTTTGTAATACTTTTAATGATCAATATGTCGGGAGCTGAATAATGCTCCTTCAAGAATATATATATTTATATATATATATATAGTGTTTAGAAAAATTTGAAAAAAAACTGATACCCTGTTTTTCACAGTTTAAAAGAAAAAGTGATATACCTTAAACCCTGTATCTATCCTGGAGGAGAGGTTTAAATAAAATAGTCTTAGGGCAGCTGTCATGGCCAATTGATGGGAGCAGAATGATTCTTAGATGGAGGCCAGAGAAGCTCTAAATTTCAAAGGGGATGAAGTGGCCTCTAGATTTGAATTAAGTTTATTTTTTTGGGTGGCTCATGGTTTTGGTATTTTCCAGCCACTAGGCTACCCATCAAGGCCAGAGGAGGTGGCCAGGAAGTTAGTTGAGCCAGGGGGAGGCTTAATTATAATTTACCCATAAATGTAAGCAATGATGGGGGAGATTTTGCAAGTTGGGTTCATATATGGGTTAAAATTCGTTAATTTGGGAATCCATTGGTCCATAGCAAGTTTTGGTTGGTTTTTCATGGTTTAGCCTAGTCCCTATGAGGAGTTTATAAGTTGTGGAGTCATAAAGTTGTTGGCTTTAAGGTGGCTAGGCCAATTTTCGTGCATGGGTCAAAGTGGGTCAATTTAACTTAAAATGGGTTTGGGTTAGGCTAGCCATGACTTTGAGCCCAATTGATTGATTAACATTGTGTAGATGATTGTAATGAAGATTTTTGATGAAGGATTGAAATGATTTTGAGTTCAATTGGGGGTTCAATTTGAAGGATTTTGGAAATTTGGTTACTTTGTGCATGTTGGGCTAGACTTGAATCTAGATTGGGCTAAACTTGGGCTAAGTCTAAATTCATTGTTGAAAATGGTCAATAGAAATGTAATGAAGAGTTTTCAACATAAATTGGGTGCCAATTTTGGTGCTAAGGCAATCAATTTGGTGGAATGTGGAGACAGCCAATTTGGGGCAAAATTGAGGGTTTTTGGATTTGGGTTGCAATTAAATGAAATTGAGGCCTCACCAAGGCTAATTGAAGGTAAATTTTGATATGTAGGAATGTTATGAAGAGTTTAGGATTCAAATTGAGGCCAATTGATTAGGCTATAGGGTTCAATTTGGTGGAACCAAGTCACAGAGCCAAAGTTGGGGTTTTGACTTAGATCAAAATTAGGCTCAAAGAATGGACCAATTGAGCTTGTATTTGGTTTAAATTGATCATATGGAAGGTTAATTTGAGTTTAGGATTGAAATTGGGAGAAATTTGGACCATATTGATGGACATTTGATGTAAATTTGGGGAAATTGGGCCTTTAAAGGGAATTTGGGGGTTTTGGTCAAAATAATCAAATTAGTCAAATCAAATTAGTCAAATTGGTCCAAATGATTTTTGGAAGCATTTGGAGTGATTTTAGGGTATTTTGTTGTGGAGACATTTGGAGTGATTTTGGAGGTTTTGGGAATGTTTGGGGTGTCAAGGATATTTTTGTAATTTTGGCTATTTTGGGGGTATTTTGGTAAATTTGAAATTTTTGGATAGTTTTGGGTATTTTGGGTGAATTTGGTGGTAATTTGGATATCTTCAAAAGGCTTAAAATTATTTTTGAACAATTTTGGATATTTTGGGTGAATTCGGGAATTTTGGCAAAACTTAGGGTCCCAAGTGTATTTAGATAATTTGGGGGAGTTTAGGGGCAAAAGACGAAATTGAATATTTTAGGTAGAATTGGGGAGCAATCGCCATAACTGAGCTATGGACCAATGGGAACCCCATTTAGGTCCTCCATGCATTGGTCTTATGTAAACCCTAGCCTGGGACTAGTAGGTTTAGGGGACCATCTACATGAGTCTCCCAAACGATCAAGGGACCAAAGTCAGGAAAATTTGAGTTTAAGGTTGTGAGTAGTTGTGGGTGAGAGTGAGTACAGGTGAGTGCCTTAGCCCTAGACCAACACCCAAGGTCAACCTTAAGGGCAAGCATTCCTATGGGAACTCATCTTGAGCTCCCTCATAATGACCCCACATACTAAGTGCTAGAGGTTAGGACCAATATATGAAGCTTTAAGTTGAGCAAGAAAGAGTTTAGAATTGATAATAGTTAGGTCCTATGGCTAGAACCTAGGCTACTAAAGAGGAAAAACTAAACCTCAACTGAAAGTGAGGTCAACAAATAGACCCCCAATCGGTGTAGTGTGCTGGACAAGCATACCACACGTATTAGCGTTGACCGACGAGATCAACAAAGCCAATACAAACTTCTAAGTCAACAAATCTAGAAGGAGGTATAGAATTTTGTGTGCTATTTGTTTTTGCTAGGGAATTAACAAGTGAATATCTTATTGAAATCAAGAAGTAGGAACTCTCGCTGGGGACTGAAGAGTGTGGTTGAGTTATCAAGTTTCAGGTATTTATAGAGGATGAAAATCAGTATGTAAGTGCTGACCCCAGGGTGGGAATTGAAATTTATGTATTGACTCCAAAAAGAGAGTTAGAATGTAAGTACTAAACTCAAAAGAAGGGAACCAGAAATTAAAAATTAATCCCAAAATGAGAATTGAAATTTAGGTATCAATCTCAAGAGAGAGTCGGAAGTTAGGGACTGACCTCAAAAGAAGGCAATCAGAAGTTAAGGATTGATTTCAAAAAGGAGAACTGAAAGTTAAGGATCAATCTCAAAAGAGAGTCGAAAGTTAGGGACTAACCTCAAAATGAGGGAATTATAAGTTAAGGACTGATTCCAAAAATGAGAATCGAAAGTTAATGATCAATCTCAAAAAGAGGATCGAAAGTTAGGGACTGACCTCAAAGAGAGGGAATCAGAAGTTAAGGACTGATTCCAAAGGGAAAGGAATCAGAAGTTTAGGACTAATTCTAAAATGAGAATTGGAAGTTAATGATCAATCTCAAGTGAGAGTCGGAAGTTAAGGACCAACATCAAAAGAAAAGGAATCAAAAGTTAAGGGTTGATTCCAAAAATGAGAATTGAAATTTAAGGATCAATCTCAAAAAGAGGATCAGAAGTTAGGGACCAAACTCAAAAGGAGGGAATCAGAAGTTAAGGACAGATTCCAATAATGGGAATTTAAAGTTAAGGATCAATCTCAAAAAGAGGATCATAAGTTAGGGACCATTCTCAAAACGAGGGAATCAAAAGTTAAGGAATGATTCCAAAAATAAGAATTGAAAGTTAAGGATCAATCTCAAAAAAAGGGTTGGAAGTTAGGGACCGATCTCAAAATGAGAGAATCGGAAGTTAAGGACAGATTCCAAAAATGAGAATTGAATGTTAGATATCAATCTCAAAAGAGTATCAAAAGTTAGGGACTGATCTCAAAAGGAGGGAATCAGATGTTAAGGGTGGATTCCAAAATTAGAATTGAAAGTTAAGGATCAATCACAAAAAGAGGATCGGAATTTAGGTACTGATCTCAAAGGAGGGAATCAGAAGTTAAGGGTTGATTCCAAAATGAGAATTGAAAGTTAAGGATCAATCTCAGAAGAGGGTTAGAAGTTAAGGATCGACCTCGAAAGGTAATGAATCAGGAGTTAAGGGTTGATTCCAATATGAGATTTGAAAGTTAAGGATCGAACTCAAAAATGGAGTCAGAAGTTAGGGACCAATCACAAAAGGAGGGCATCAGAAGTTAAGGAGTGATTACGAAGGGAAAGGAATCAGAAGTTAAGGACTAATTCCAAAAGTGAGAATTGAAAGTTAAGGATCAATCTCAAAAAAAGGATTGAAAGTTAGGGACCGATCTCAAAACGAGGGAATCAAAAGTTAAGGACTGATTCCAAAAATTAGAATTCAAAGTTAAGGATCAATCTCAAAAGAGGATTGGAAGTTAGGGACCGATCTCAAAAGGAGGGAGTCAGATATTAAGGGCTGATTCCAAATTTAGAATTGACTGTTACAGATGAATTTCAAAAAGAGGATCGAATGTTAGGGACCGATCTCAAAAAGAGGGAGTTAGAAGTTAAAAACTTATTACAAAGGGAAAGGAATAAAAATTTAAGGTCTGTTTCCAAAAATGAGAATTGAAAGTTAAGGATCAATCTCAAGAGAGAGTCAGAAGTTAAAGACCAATCTCAAATAAGAGAATCAGAAGTTAAGGACTGATTCCAAAATGAGAATTGAAAGTTAAGGATCAATCTCCAAAGACGGTCAAAAGTTAAGGATTGACCTCAAAAGGAAAGAATCAAAAGTTAAGGACTGATTCCAAAAATGAGAATTGAATGTTAAGGATCAATTTCACAAGATGGTCGGGAGTTAAGGACCGACCTTGAAAGGAAAGGAATCAAAAGTTAAGGACTGATTCTGAAGGGAAAGGAATCACAAGTTAAGGAATAATTCTAAAATGAGAATTGAAAGTTTAGGATCAATCTCAAGAGAGAGTTGGAAGTTAAGGACCAACCTAGAAAGGAAAGGAATCAAAAGTTAAGGACTGATTCTGAAGGGAAAGGAATCACAAGTTAAGGAATAATTCTAAAATGAGAATTGAAAGTTTAGGATCAATCTCAAGAGAGAGTTGGAAGTTAAGGACCAACCTAGAAAGGAAAGGAATCAAAAGTTAAGGGCTGATTTCAAAATGAGAATTCAAAGTTAAGGATCAATTTCAAAAAGGGAGTTGGAAGTTAGGGATTGATCTCAAATGAGGGAATTAGAAGTTAAGGACTAATTCCAAAGAGAAAGGAATCAAAAGTTAAGGACTAATTCCAAAAATGAGTTTAGCATTCAAAGAGTTTATGGTGTTGAACCCATAGACATGTGTCATGTGAAAAAGGCTGACACTATTAAGGAACATATCTGAAATTTTGTGAGATTTTGTGTAGAATGTGAAATTTCACAAGAATGTGAAGAGTTAATGTATATAAGGATAGTCGTCCTACGCAAGCAAAGAGTAGGATACCTCGAAATCGAGATAATCGACTCAATAGATTTGTTTTCTTTTCTTATGGTTCTTATCACATTTAATTATCAAAATATATTTCAAAATTTAATTTTAGTTGATTGATTTTTTCAAAAGAGAGTTGTTTTGTTGTTTGTTTGTTTGTTATTTTTTTCTAAATTTTATTATCATTAAGTTTTTTTTGTTGTTTTCTTCTTTGTTCATTATGATCTCAAACCAACATATGGTTCGTTGCTTTTATCTCTCACACCAGAAGGGAAATTGAACAAACAGACAAATTTCTGAAAGAAACTTTGAAAGAAAAATTTCTGAAAGAAACTTCATTAATCTGCTCCAATAACTGTTACAGATTGAGGGTAGGTCAAAGCCTCAAAAAGTACAATTATGCTGATTGAAGTAAAGTACAACCAAAATGTTCCATGGCAAGTATATATCATTGGCTCAGCATGTTTGATACATATCATATCTGCTGTAATGGAAATGTAGTTAAATGAAATCCTCTGAGTGTTTGTCTCCGGTGAGGCAAGCTTCTGATGCCTTTTAAGCCGCACTCCAGGACAAGAGTTCCCTTCGCATGTACTTAGAGTTGCAACCCTTTCATAGCTTGTACGACAGTAGTTCTTCCAACCCTGGATCTGGTTGGAATCTATATGTCATTTTACTATTATCTATTTGTCGAAAGGTCACAGACACCCTACGATGTTGTACCTTTGGAATACAGTGTTTGACGACATCTGCTCCGTTCTCTTTAAGGACTAGCTCTGAACCAACTGGTAGTGAAATTTCTACGGAACCTCTCAATTCACTAGAACAATTACATCTATTTATTTTCCAAATAGAATATTTCTTTTGCTCATGAATGAGACCGTAAAGAAAATTCTTACAAAGTCATGATGGTCAATGTGCGGATGTATGCAGTCTCCTTCATAATATATGTTGATAATAGAGCTGTTATGAATACAGTCAGCTGGCAGTATGCTCCATCAGACCATTCTTTTAATCATATATTTTATCATTGGAGGTAATGGGTCCACTTGATCGTGTCTCAGAATCCCAGGAGGATTTCCTTGTCTATCGTTGGTGAAGTTATAACGGAAGCTGCACTGGATAGTGATCCCGCCTTTTCCTCACATCCACTTTCTTGGCTTGGAATAGGTTCTTTCCATAAGCAGGACTACTCGACCTCTGTCTATCAAGTCAAAAATGCAGTCAAGAATGTTTCGTTCATCAAGTTCTGAGAAGACCCTGGTGTATAATTCCAATCCTTCTAATAGGTTGATGAACCTACATTGCACTTCTTCATAGAATTTGAAGTCCCTTTTGCTTACCTTGCTCATCTTGTAGTATTCTGTGACATTGATGATTGATGGCTGTGAAGGATGTTCCCTCATTTTAACGTTGACGGGAATCTATGCCAGTGTTGCGTCTATCTACAGCGGAATGTATGACTCTCCGTCCGACGGGATATATGGCTTTGTATCCAATGAGACATATTATTTTGCATCCATTGGGTAATCAACAATCTGAAATCCATCATCAGAGGATACGTATTCCTCTAAAGTACTGTAGGGCTCCAGGTGGAGGACATTGCAGTCCAGACACTCGACGAATGCCCCTGTGGCTAACGTACGTGCTGGTATTTCGACGTTGCAGGTCGGGCAACCCATACATAGAACATCTGAAGCTGGTGGTATTTCTGGCTCTATAAAAAATCCTGACTCATTGTCTGTAGCAGGCAAGCTGGGAGAGGTCTCTCTCATACTCGGCTCATAGATATCCCCTTAAGGGATAGGGGTGAGCAAGTTCTCTACCTCTTTCTGGAGTCCGCACTCCTCGCGTAGGAAAGCCCTACGTTTATGGTGGCTAGCTTTTCTGCGTTGATTCCTTCGTAGTGGTGCATCTGGTAGTCTTTCATTATCGGCAGCGACTAGGCCCTTATTCGGTGTAGCTTTCATGGACGAAAGGTGGTCAGTCCCCTCAATCGGGTCTTATTGTACTATCACATTTTTCCCCTTCAGTGAGGAACTATCTCTGGTGTCAAACCTTAGCAATGATGTTAGCCTTTCTTACTAGTGACGGCTGACCACATTCATCAAAGGACCCTCATATTCCATGTCGACTTCGTTAAAGTTCATGTCGAAATCTATGGTGCCGCCCTGCGACTCCCTTTCTTTGTTGAGTGCAAAGTTCCAACCATCTTTAAAAGCAAATATCAGCCTCTGGCCTAACTTTTCTCTAAAGATGATAGGAAAAATATCAATAAGCTGGAACTTGGCATGAATAAGAACAAAGCAAAGTGTTTATTAAAAAAAAATTTAGTTTTATTTACGTGAGAAAATTGTTTATTTATGTGTGTATTTCATTTAATTTAGTAGAATATTAAGTTTAAAAAGGAAAAAATTGAAATGTGTAATTTTAAAAATATTCGTTATGTTGAGGTTAATGTTATTACAAATTTTTGGACCCGGTCATAGGCATTTAGCCAAATAAATAACCCCAGAACAATCAAAATTTCAAGTCAAGTGATGTCAAGCAATGTCAGGTTGTGTTGTATGTTTTCAGGTGTCGTCCATTGATTGGCAGCATGGGTCTTTCATCATGGAAATCTACTAGCTGGTAAGCTCCTCCTACGTAGACTTTTTCTATGACAAATGGTCCCTCCCAAGTTAGCTTGAGTTTTCCTCCTATCTTGCGGCGTGCAAGAATGAGTCTTTTAAGCATGAGAACAAGGTCACCAAATTTGAATATCCTTAGGCGGACCAATTTGTTATGAGCTTATACCATCTTTACCAGGTAAAGTTCCAAATGTTAATGTCCTTCAGGTAGCTTTCCCTCAAGGCTCTCTAATTCTTCAAGTCTGAGTTTTGCACTTTCTTCCGTTGTAAGTTGGTTGGCGACAATGACTTTGAGAGACGTCGTCTGAACTTCTAATGGTAGTATGGCTTTGGACTCCTACACAAGCTTATAGGGTGTTCATTGAGTGGGAGTCTTGAATGTCCTCCGAATAGGCCCACAAAGCTTCTAATAATTTGTTGTGCCAATCCCTTTTATTTTCGTCCAGAGTTTTCTTTAAAATCTGTACGAATGTCTTGTTGAGAGCTTCAACCAGGCCTTTTGCTCTGGGATAGTAAATTATAGAGTATCTCCAATCTATCCCGTGCCGTTTGGCAAAATTATTGATTATAGAGCTTTTAAAGGATGTCCCATTTTTGAAAATTATTCTTCAGGGTACTCCGAAATGAAGACAATTTGGCTTTTGAAGGATTGAAGGATGTGTTGTGCCGTAACCTCTCGTAACGGTACCGCCTCTACCCATTTAGAGAAATAATATGAAGCGACAAGTATAAATATGTTTCCTTTGGAGGATGGAGGGTCTATCAGTCCTATTATATATGTGCCCCAACACTTGAATGGCCGCGAGGAAACGGTTGGGTGTAGCACTTTCGGAGGTTGGTATAAGACCACCTTATGCACTTGGCACTAGTGACACCTTCTAGTTGAATCCATGCAGTTGGACATCATTGCTAGCCAATAATATCCGAGTCTCTTGATTTTCAGTTGCATCTTCAACCCTAACTAGTGAGTGCAACAAAATCCGACATGTACTTCTTTGATGATATCTTGTGCTTCTGTTTTGCTTAAACATGGTAGCCACATCTGGTTGAAGGATCTCTTTTAGAGAACATCACATACTAGAGCGTATGATATAGCCCTTTCTGAAATGTGATGTGCCTCAGACTTGTCCTTTGGTATCTTTCCAGCATGCAAATATTCTATTAATGGCTTGCGCCAATCATCGTTGATACCCGCAAACAAATTTACTATTTCTTCTTCTTTTACGAGCTTGTGTACATTTTTGAGGTCAATCCCAGACAAAACTTGTCTTCCTTGTACTGTGACATCAATGGAATCCCTTAGGGGACATGCTAATTCTTTTGCGAGTTTTGTTAAAGCTTCAACATCAACATTATCTCCCCTAGGAATCCGATAGAAAGTTACATTGAGGATCTGTTCCAGCAGCTTCATTGTGTACTGATAGTATTCTGCTAATCTCAGTTTCAAAATCTTGTATTGTTTGGCGACTTGCTGGATGACGAGTTGTGATTCACCATAGATGGCAATGTCTATTATATCCATCGAGAATGACAACTCTAGTCCAGTGATTAAGGCTTCATACTCTGCTTCATTTTTGGTTCACGGCTCTGTCAGGTGGTATGAGAACCTCAGCATACCCTTATCTGGCATGATAAAGATCAAACCAATACCTGGTTTTCCTGGTATAACTTTGTCTGATCTTTTGTCCTTTTTTGCTGATGAAGCTCTGTCGAAGTACATTCCCAAGTATTGCGCACTAGAGAATTCCATTTGTAGTACTTGCTCATCTGATAGTTCATCATTAATAGGGGACCCAGCTGGACGTGGGTGTGCAACAAGAAACTCTGCCAAAATTTGTCCCTTGATAGCACGGAGGGGAATAAAAGCTATATCAAACTGCAATAAGATCATCGACCATCTTATGAGAAATCATGTAATGTCTAAGTTTTTCGGCGGCAAAAGTCAAAGCTAGACAATGCTTCTCAATTGGCGGATACCTTATCTCCATCGGTATTAGGCGGTGAATTAAATAGTATAATGCGTTTTCCTTACCCTCTTTATTGACTTGGGCTAAGAGGGCTCCAAGAGATTCATTTAAGGTCGCGGTATAAAGTATCAATGGTTTCCCTGGGATATTGGCTGTCAGGACAGGTGGTGTCATTAAATATTATTTAACGTCCTAAAAAGCCCTCTGGAATTTCTCTTCCTAAATGAATTTGGTGTCCTTTTTAATTAATGTTGAGAAGGGCTGACACCTACCTGAGAGATTAGAAACAAAGCATCTCAGATATGTCAACTTTCCTAGGAAGGAACGTAGTTGTTTCAAAGTTTTAGGTGAAAGAATTTCCGAGATAGATTTAATCTTATATTGGTCGATCTTGTTTCGACGATGATGGATAATGAATTCTAGAAACTTCTCAGAGGTAACGCCAAAGACGCACTTTAAGGAATTCATTTTAAGGTCATATCGTTGTAACCGTTTGAATAAGATCCTCAAATCGTACAAATGGTCTATTTTTCATTTTCTTTTGATGACCAATCTTTTGATGACTTGATGACCAAATCATCCACGTAACATTTCACTTGGTTGTGAATGAGGTTATAAAAAATCTTCATCATTGCATGTTGATATGTTGCTTTAGCATTCTTTTGGTCGAATGACATTACTGTATAGCAAAAAATTTTGATTGGTGTTCTGAAGGCTTATGTACTACATCTTCGGGAGCCATCTTGATTTGGTTGTATCCCAACGATCTATCTATGAAAGAGAAAATTTCTTGTGTTGAAGTGATATCCACTATCATTTCTGGTATTGGTAATGAGATTTCATCATTTAGACACGCTTTGTTCAAATCCCTGAAGTCGACCAAAACACATATTTGTCCATTTTTCTTCTTAACTGGGATAGTGTTAGCTAACCATATGGGGTATTGTTCGTCTTTTACAAAGTTAGCGTCTATTACTTTCTTCACCTCAGTGATGACTTGCCGCTCTTTTTTTAGGTGCATTCTTGTGGGAGCTTATTTTACATGGGTTATATTCTTGTCCACCAGGAGTTTAAGAAATGCAACCTCTTCTGAGAGTCGTGGCATTTCATCATAGCTCCATGCAAAGTAATCTTTGAATTCTGTTAATAATCTAATCAATTGCATAGATTCTTCATCATTGTGTAGAGAACTTATACATGTAGGTCGGGGTTGCTCCTCAGTCCCAAGGTTAATTTCCTTTAATTCATCAACAGTGGATTTAATTTCCTTCTCAAATTCTGGCGGAGCATCTTCTATTAGCTGATCGGTAGAGTCATCCTCTATATCAAGGCAATCCTCTTTGAATTCACCAATAACAACCATACAAAATTCGGAATCATTGACTAGTCCGACTGTACCAAATTTGAGACCCTCTTTTGAGTTTGGAGTTCAACTTTTAACGTTCCATAATTTTTCAAAAAGTTGTAATTTATCTTTCGGTATTTGTTTTGGCAAATGTCCCTGCTGAAATAACTTTTGTACATAAGGCGAAAAGTAACCAAAAGGTAATTCCATTAATTCATTATGGTCATCATCCAAGTTTACATGATTTTTCAGATTAGTAGAGGTAGAAGCACGATAAAACTTGATCGTCTTTAAACCAGTGCTACGATGCTTCAGGATCTACTAAAACTCTGGACAACACAAATTTGTCGATGTTAACGGAGATGTAGAGTGGACGGTTGTTGTCGGCGGTACCAAGCAGCAAATCTTTGTCTGTGAAGGTTACCCCAGACTATTCCTTCAACTAGCAAATTTCATCCGATGATGTGTTCGCCAACTGAGCTAAACAAATCTCTGGATCAAGCATGGCTGTAACCAAAGACTCTCTCTTCTCCTTTGATAGGATCAGAGCATCGTAGATGCTTAATCTGGCCGACAACTTCCTAAGATAAGCTAGCACATAGCAATCCACTTTGTATGATCCTTTAATTTTCTCTTGGTTGTGTGTTTCTTCCACTGGTGGAGGTGGACGTAGTTATTCTCGAGTTCCTTTATTTGTTGGAGCTATTCTTTGGGATAACCCTCTCCCGTTCCTTAAGTTTACTTATGTAATTTCTCCTTCTTGTGACATTATTATTGAATCTTTTGATGTTTCCTCTTTGTCAAAAAGATTTAAGTTGATGGAAAACGATGCACCACGGTGCTCGAGAATTGGTTCCTCTCTCCCAGTGTTGTCGTAAGCGGTATTGTCAATGTCTTCTTCGGTCTTGCCAATAGGTTCATCTGACTCAAGTACAATTTGAGAATCATTTTGAGATCGAGATAGAGGCTAGATTGGTCAAAATTAGTTACATTATCGCCAGAAACACTTAAAATGTAGCCAAAATCACAATCATTATATTCATAAGACCCTGGAGGCTTATTTTGATGTAGAGGATTTTTTCCTCGAATCATACAAAGTCAGGTGTTTGATACACCTAAAATATATAGTGTTTTTAGACACATTTTTAGACCTATTTTTTAGATATTGCGTTTTAATGGAAGGTAGATATTGCGTTTTAAACCTATTTTTTAGATATTGCGTTTTAATGGAAGGTATTTCTATTGTTTTCTTGCAACTACAAATAAAAAGGTAAAAAATGCTTAAAAGAGTGAAAAATGATCAAATTTGGAGCAAAAAGGTGAAAAATGTGCAAAATGAGTTTTGGCGCCTAAGCGCCAGATCTAGCACTTAAGCATCGTTTAAACAGAGAAGGCCTCGCCTAAGTGCCAGAGGTCTCGCTCTTAAGCCCAGTGGCAGTTACTAGACGTGTAAAGTCGGTTTCTATGAATTTTGAAGAGGTTTTTGAGGCACTCATTGGCTTAATAAGTGGTTATAACCACCATGGACGAAAATTATCACGAAAGGATGCAACTCTTTGGGAAATACATTGAATTTGGACACATTTTGAATAGTTTCCAAGGCATCTCTTGGAAAACTATAGAAGAAAGAAGAGAGGACTTTGGAAAGAGTCCTGAAAATACTTAGAAAGTTTTGAAAGTTCATCAAATTGGAGAGTTAGTTGGAGAGATTTTCAGGCACTACTTTTATTTTATCCTTTTTGTTATTTTATTTTGAGTGATTGTAAAGAGAAGAGATTCAAAGGAACTTCAAGAGTTTGGTGAAGAACCTGAGATAAGTTTTTATCTTTTTTGTTTGAGACTACTTTTAATTTTATATGAGACTTGTTATTGGTTTGACAATGATTTCAACTTTTAAACTAAATTGTATTTTTCTTTTCTCCATGGATTCTGAGTAGTTTTCTTTATCTTTCTTCATAAAATGATAAGTAATTAAGTTTTGGTTGGAAATTGTGGAGAGTATTGACCTTTAATGTTGGAAGAAGTTATGATGATTTAAATCCATGCACTTTATTTACTTCTTGATTTGGTCAATCCAGATGTTAAAATTTATTGTGAGAATATGTAAGAGTCAGGCTGGTATTGTCTCAGTCAATAATTGGAAAGAATCACATGAGGTTGTATGAATGAGAATGTAGTTCATATGAATGAGTGCAAAAATATTCATTAATATTCATTGAAGGGTGTAGAGTTAGAGGACTTTAAAGTGACAGGTTAAAGCCCCCACAAATTGGTTTATTCTTCTGATACGAGATACGAGATGTTAGCCCCCAAGTCGAGGGAATCGAGGGAACTCTGGACTGAGATCTAGTATCTTCCCTGCCTAGTCAATCTTCAGAACTATTCAAACTTTAAATTAGCCAATGTTTTTTATAGCAACTTTAGTAAGGGTAAGGAAGATTATTGCTCCTATTTGGCACAACACAATTTGTATACTTCCACAACAGAATTCCTGAACTTATTATTGATTCATGATAAGAAGAAAGATATTTTTATTATTAATTGCTTTTCATCTCCAAAACTCTAGTTATCTTTTTTAAGTTTTTACTGTTTTGTTAAAATATCAAAAAAACCAAAAATATTGGAATTTTTATTGCTGCAAAACATATTCAGTTTAAGTAATTGTCTTTTTAAAAATAGAAAGTTTTCTAAATATGCCTATTGTATAAATTCCCGTGGGTTTGATATTCACGTCTTAATGAAAACGTCCTATATTTCTCTATAACGATACATATACTTGCGTAGTATCCCAATATATATAAATTAAAAGTTAAACTCTTATTTTTCTTTAGGATGAAGCTTTTGGTTTTATTGTAAAGTATAGAAATATAAGTGTAATATAATCTGAATTATTGTTGTACTTTGCAGATTAGCAATATCCAGGGATAAAGTTTTTGGCGCCGTCGTCGGGGAATCGAAAGCAAAATTTCTATTTTCAGAACGTTTTATTGAAACTTTAAGTATTGTATCTTATTTTCTGTATGTGTTTTAAACTTTACTTTATGTTATTTTATGATAGTGTATGCGTAGTTCAGGTTCTGAAGGAATAGTGCCCTATGATTCTGAATTAGGAAGAACCATTAGAAAACCATTAGAAATATTAGAAAAATCAAAAAAATTATAAATTTCGAAAAATCCAAAAAAATTGTAGAAATGGCAGACCAAAATAATCAAAATGCTAAAATTCATCAAGAGTTTAAACCTTTAAGATATTATGCCAACCCTTATTATGCCAACCCCTTTAAGATATTATGCCAACCCTATTGTAGATGAACTTCACTGTAGTATTCAAAAATGTATTATAGTGGCTAATTCATTCAAGCTTAAACTTACTATTATCCAAATAATATCAAATAATCAGTTTGGGGGATCACCACAGAAGATCCAAATTTACATCTTGCCAATTTTCTTACATTTAAATACGATGATGTATCGGATGATGCCATAAGACTTAGGTCATTTTCTTTCTCACTGAGGGATAAAGCTAAGATGTGGTTGAATTTTTTAGCACCTGGATCTATCAGAACTTGGGGTGATTTAGCAAATAAATTCCTTGCTAAATATTTTCCACCATCAAAAACTGTGAAGCTTAGAAATGATATTACATCTCTTAATCAGTTTGACAAGGAATCTATTTATGAAGCATGGGAAAGATTTAGAGAACTCATAGAAAGTGTCAACACCATGCTATACCAGATTGGTGAATAATTCAAAATTTTTATAATGGATTAGTTGGATCTCTTAGATCAATTATCGATGTCACTACTGGTGGTTCATTGATGTCAAAACCATTTCATGACACCTACACTTTAATTGAAGAAATGGCTACTAATAATTTTGAATGGCCTTTTAAGAGGGCAAATCCTAAGAAAGTAGCCAACAATCATGAATTTGATGCATTTACCATGTTATCAAATCAAGTTGCTGCAATTTCAAGGAAGTTAGACCAATTTGTTATGAAATTTTCTCAACCAATTTCCATGATTGCAGAGAATTCATTAGGCCCAATGGTAGATTCTCAAGCATTATTAGAAACTTTGAATACCATAAATAATAAGCAAAAAAACCCATTTTCCAATTATTATAACCCAGGTTGGAAGAACCATCCCAACTTTAACTGGAATAACAATTCTGGTGGTAATAATTAGCAATGAAGAAACAACCAAGGAACCCATTTGGAAACTGGAAAAGCTGAGGGAATAATAATTATTGATCTGCTTATCGTCCAGGTTTCAACACTAATACACAGTTTACGGAGTAGAAGTTGTTTATAAAAGAAGTGGTGTTACAAATGGGAAATCAATTACAAAGTCAAGGAGCTACAATTAGAAATATCGAGAATCAACTTGGGCATATAGCAAATTCAACAAGTAATAGATCCCAAGGAACATTTCCTAGTAATACTGAATCAAATCCAAAAGACCAAAATAAAGAACAAGTAAAAGCCGTTCAACTTAGAAGTTGAACGGTCGGGTTCAAAAAGAAATTGAAGTAGAGAGAGAAGAAATTGAAGAATCAAAAGAGGACGCTCAAAAAGATTTTGAGAGACATATTTCTCCGCTGAAATTTGATTTGGAAAAACCACCACCTCCATTTTCTCAGAGACTATTTCAGCAGAAGTTGGATAAGCAATTTTCAAAATTTTTGGAAATATTTAAGAAGCTTACAATTAATATTACATTTGTTGAAGCTTTCAAACAAATGTCAAGCTATGTAAATTTTATGTAGGATATTCTCAATAAAAAAGGAAGTTTGAAGATAATGAGACTATTGCACTTAGTGAGGAGTGTAGTGTGATAATTTAGAAGAAGCTTCATAAAAAGCTTAAAGATCCTGGTAGCTTTACAATTCCATGTGCAATAAAAGACAATTTTTTGGGAAATCTTTACGTGATTTAGGTGCAAGCATTAACCTGATGCCTTTATCAATATCTAAATGATTGGGATTACGAGAAATAACCCCTACTATTGTAACTCTGCAATTAGCAAATCGTTCGATAACATACCCTAAAGGAGTTATAGAAGATGTCCTAGTGAAAGTGGATCAATTTATCTTTCTTGTTGATTTCATTGTGCTAGATATGGAGGAAGATAAAGAGATACCTATCATTTTGGGGAGACCTTTCCCAACCACAAGACGAGCAATGATAGATTTGCAAAAAGGGGAATTAACAATGCCCGTCAATGATTAAACTATTACTTTTAACATTTCAACATCAATGAAATACCCTACAAAAGGTAAAGATGATGACAAAAGGTAAAGATGATGAGGTAAAAATGATGAATGTTATAGAATGGATGTTATAAGATATCTGAGTGAATGTCATTTCAAAACTACTTATGAAGAAAAAATTAAAGAAAAAGATTTAGAACACGAGCAAGAATAGGAATTAGATTGATGTGAATAACTTAATGTGAAGATCTTTTTAAGGAATGGAGAAAGTTTTAAAATTTTTGACATGATAGACAAAGATTGATGTGAATCATTTTGTCCATCAATTCAAAAACCTCCAGAACTTGAGTTGAAGTTACTTCCCGAACATTTAAAATATGACTTTTTAGGAGATTCATGTACTTTACGAGTTATATATTTCTCAAAATTAACGATGGAAGAAGAAGAAAGGTTGATGAAAAGAAGAAGAAAGTTTGATGAAAATTCTAAAAAAATTTTAAGAAAGCCTTTTGGATGGACAATTTTGATAATAAAGGAATCAATCCTTCAATTTCTATGCATAGAACTCATATGGAAGAGAACTACAAACCCAGGGCTGATCCGCAAAGGAGACTGAATCCTGTTATGAAAGAAGTTGTTAAGAAAGTAATTTTAAAGTGGTTAGATGCTGGAATTATCTACCCTTATTTAGATAGTGCATGGGTTAGTCCAATTCAATGTGTTCGTAAGAAAGAAAGAGTAACTGTAACTGTAAATGAACATAATGAGTTAATACCTACTAGACAAGTTACAGGGTGGCGAATATTCATTAATTATAAAAAATTAAATCTTGCCACTAGGAAATATCATTTCATTTTTCTAAGAAAGACAATTTTTCATTACCCTTTCTATATCAAAAGTTGGATAAACTAGCTGAGCATAAATACTTTTTATTTTCTGGATGGATATACTGGTTGTCATCAATATCAAATATCTCTTGAGAATCAAGATAAAATAATGTTTACCAGTCCTTATGGTACTTTTGTATTTAGAAGAATGCCCTTTTGGTTTATGTAATGCCCCTTCTACATTTCAATGATGTATGATGGCAATTTTTTGTGATTTAATTGAAAAAGGGATTGAAGTCTTTATGGATGACTTTTCCGTGCTTGGAACTTCATTTTACTCATTTCTAAAACATTTATCTAAAGTTCTTAAGCACTGTGAATAAACAAATTTAGTTCTTAATAGGGAAAAATGCAAATTTATGGTGGTAGGAGGAATTTTATTAGGTCATCAAATATCAGAAAATGGTATGCAAGTAGATATTGCTAAAATTCAAGTGATCATTAATTTACCTTATCCAAAAAATGTAAGGGAAATTAGGAGTATCTTAGGACATATTGTGTTCTACAGATGATATATTAAAGACTTTTCAAAGATTGCTAAGCCTTTACGTCATTTACTAGAGAAAGATGCAATTTTTTATTTTTATGAGAAATGACTAAAAGCTTTTAATTTATTAAAATAAAAATTAATCAAAAAAAAAAATTAATCATTGCACCAATTATAGTTTCACCAAACTGGGGAAAACCTTTTGAATTGATGTAAGATGTTAGTGATTATGCTATAGGAGCTGTTTTAGGACAAAAATATGATAAAATTTTCAAAGTTATTTACTATGCTAGTAAAACTCTTAATGAAACTCAAATTAATTATACAGCAACTAAAAAAGAGGTATTAGCAATAGTATATGCTTTTGATAAATCTAGATCATATTTAATTGGAACTCATTTTATAATGCATACAGATCATTCTCCTAAAAAAGAAGGATACTAAACCGAGACTTATAAGATGGATTATTCTTTTACAAGAATTTGATTTTGAAATAGTAGATCAGAAGGGAACTGAAAATAAATTTGCTGATCATTTGTCCAAGCTTGAATTAGAAAAACCACTCTATTTTGAAAATGAAATTAATGAACATTTTCCAGATGAAAAAATTTTTCACTATTAATGAGTGGTGAGTTTCGTAGTATGCCGGCATTTTGAACTTTATTATTAGTGATATTATACCCTATGGGAATGGCATACCAATAGAAGAGGAAATTTATTTTTGAAGCTAAGACTTACTTTTGGGATGACCCATTTTTATATAAACATAGAAAGGATCTAATTATTTGAAGATGTGTACCATTAGAAGAAACTTATGAGATTATCCAAAAATATCATAATTCTTATTTTGGGAGACATTTTGGTGTTGATAGAATAGCATACAAAATTCTACAATCTGGATTTTTTTGGCCTACAATTTTTAAAGATATTAATGCTTATATCAAGATATTAATGCTTATACAAAGAGTAGACAATATTTCTAGATGAAATGAGATGCCCCTCAATTATATGCTAGAAGTTGAAATATTTGATATTATATGCTAGAAATATGCTAGAAGTTGAAATATTTGATATTTGGGGATTAGACTTTGTGGGACCATTTATATCATCTTTTGGAAATTTATATATTCTGTTAGTAGTGGACTATGTATCTAAAATGGATACAAGCTGTTGCTTTACCTCAATGTGATGCTCAAATTGTTGCAAAATTTTTTAAAATGAATATATTTTATAGATTTGGGATGCCAAGAGATATCATTACTGATGGGGGAAATCATTTCAGAAATGCCATAATAGAGAAGTTATTAAAGAAATATCATATAAATCATAAAATTACTACAGGTTATCATCCTCAAACAAGTGGTTTGGCTTTTGGCTGAATTATCAAACAAGTGGTTTGGCTGAATTATCCAATTGGGAAATTAAAAGTTTTATGAAAAAATTTGTGAACCCAACAAAAATACATTGGTTAGTTAAACTTGACTATGCTTTGTGGGCATATAGGACTGCATATAGAACTCCTATAAAAATATCCCCATATAGGCTTAGGCTAATATATAGGCTAATATTTGGGAAAGCTTGTCACTTAGCAACTGAACTTGAGCATAAAGTATATTGGCCAATTAAAGAGTTCATTTATAATTTGAAAGATGCTATTGAGAAAAGATTATTACAATTAAATAAGCTTGAAGAGATATGGAATGAATATTATGAAAGTGCCAAAATTTATAATGAAAAGATGAAGATGTCGCATGATTGAAAGATTCTTACTAGAAATTTTCAGTCAGGGCAACTAGTTTTGCTATTTAATTCAAGGTTAAGATTATTTCTAGGCAAACTTAAGACCAGGTGGATGGGCTCATTTATTGTAATAAAAGTTTATCCTTATGGAGTTGTGGATATTAAAGATCCTAAATCTGAGAAAATCTTTAAAGTGAATGGACATAGACTGAAACCTAATTATATAGGGAATCAGCAGAAGTTTAATGATGGAATGATGTTGGGTCAACCAGAGTAAGCACTAGTTACGTCAAACTGACGACATAAAACCAAGCGCTTTATGTGAGGCAACCGATAAATATCAGTGTTGTTTTATGTGTGATTAAGAAAATTTGGGTAGTATGTTTGGAGACTATTATGTGTTAGTATTAATTTTAAGACTTAAATTAGTGATTTGGACATGATAAAATGAGAATTTGGATGTTAAGTTGACTTGTGCAAAAATGTGCACTGGCGCTTAAGCGCCAAATCCGACGCTTAATTAAAAACATTTGCGGAATTAATACTCCTGAAGGAAAAATTGCTTAGAAGTTTGCAAAACGTGTCTTGGCAGATTCTAAACATGTCTAGGAGTTATTGGAAGAATTTAGGTCTATAAATAGAAGGGTTTAGTGAAGGAATTTCACCCCAGATCATTTCTAGCCCTAAAGTCTAAAAGAGAGAGAGATTTTAAGATGATGTCTTCATGGGAGATGGATTTAAAAAAGAAGGAAAAGACCATGAGGAAAAAATTCATTAGTCAACGTGCACAAGAGATGTATAACAGATTCTTAGCCATTAGTATTGAAGGGATATAATCAACAAGAGAAAATCAACAAAATTGAAAATATAATGTCTGTATGGGAGACTAAGGTATTGGAAATTCATGCATATCGGGAGCATATTGGATGGCAATTGAAAATGTAATTTAGTCACACTAGTTATATAGAGGAAGCAGATAAGGAGATGTTTCTTAAGCAAAAGTGGATTAAAAAGTGGATTGTCACAACACGTCACCACCGTCTAATTTATCAACTTTATATTCTAGTTTCCTCAGGAGAGACTAATGAAAGACTTGAATTTTTTCCTTCTAATGAAGAATGGAATTAAGTTCTATGTTTGTTTCTGTGTTATTAAAGTTGTTATTTTTAAGTGTTTTTAGTTTTTAAGACATGTGTTAGTGTTTATGTTACTTATGTGTGTAATTGTGAATGTGTGTTTATTATTTTTTACTAAGAAAAATTTTCTCATCCGAGACTATTTGGAGTGAGAATTAAGTGTCAATAGTAATTGTACTTGTTTGTGAATTAATATAAGTTTGTTTTTGTGAAAATTTTTTGTTGTTCTAGCCTCAAATTGAAATAGTTTTTAAGGAGAATTTTGAGAGAGAGGGAATTTATAGGAAGTTGAAAAAAGTCAATTAAGTCAATGAAGTGCTATGAGACCATTTAAGGGTGCTTTACTTAGGCAAATTGTGCATTTTACTTAAATTTAAAGGTTTCAAAAATAATGCACTGGCGCCTATGCGCCACATCTCGCGTTTAAGCGCGAGCTAACCTGAGAGGCAGCCGCCTAAGAGCCACTTACCCGCGCTTAAGCGCCCGTTCACGAAAATCGGTTTGCGAACGGTTAAAATTAAAATTTTGGTCCGAAAACATAATTTTTAACGCCTTCCATCATCTTTTACCTCTCAAAATCATAATTTTAAAGGGCTATGGCACATCTAAAGTGAATATTTCTTGGTGGATCAAGTGAAATTTGCTAGATCCGAGTTCCTGTGGTAAGAGCTTTACTTCTATGCAAAAAATTTGGATTTTCACCATGTATTTTGAGCAAATTTGGAGAAATTTAAAAATTCACTATTCATGGTGAAAAATGATCACTATTCATGGTGATTTAAAAATTCACTATTCATGGTGAAAAATGAGGAGAAATCTATGGAAATTGCTTCAGAAGTTTAATTTGTGCGTTTGGAAGTTTAGTTTAGTGATTTAGACTTGATTTTTCAAGTTATTTTTTGAATTTATAAGATTTGTAGAATGGCACCAAGAATGAAGAGGAGCAAAGGAAAAAACCAGTTTGATTTGAGTAAATTTGTTAGTTCGAAGGCTCAAGGTCGGTATAGTGATGCGTTGCAATCACACAAATTGATTCAGGAGCGATGTTTTTGAAATTCGGGCGGAGACGTGGAAGATTTAATTATTCATCGATAGGGAGAACAATTCAGTTGTTTCTCTGATGCCGCAGTGATTTCTGTTGTGAGGGAGTTCTATGCAAATCTCACTGAAGCTGAAGAAAATAGAGTTATGGTTAGAGGAAAGTTGGTACCTTTTTCGCCAGAGGTAATCAACTTGTTTTAGCATTTACCACCAGATACTTTATATTTTTATGCAATTTATAATCCTACTGAAGCAGAGTTAGACTAGATTATTTCATACTTAACTAATAGGAGAGGACTTTGGAAGATTACCAATGAGAGGAGAGTAAATTTGCCAACTTCAAATGTTATGTGCACCTTCAAAGGACTGGCAATATTTCATTTCTGCTCATTTGCTTTCGACCAATCATCTTAGTGAAGTGACTAAAGAAAGAGCGATGTTGAACTATTGTATTCAAGAGGGAAACCTCGTCAACATCGGAGCTTTGATCTGTCAGACTATCATCAATTCTGCTACAGTTGTTAAAAATGTCAGACTGAGGTTAAATATGATAGTTGAGAGGTAGTTCGGTTACCTCTCAATCCCATCACGAAGGTGAATGTGAAGACTTATTCTGAGCATTTGATTTTTGGTTGGGGAGGAGGATTTTCCAAAAAACTATGGAATGGAAACGTCTAATGCATCTACCTCTGTTCCTTCTTCATCTAGACCATCTACTTCACGTGCTTCTACATATAGCGGTGAGTCTATAGCGGTGAGTCTACTAAGACTCAGGATCAATTATTGCAGAAGATGATGGATAACATCAATTTTATCGCTGATAAGGTACAAAATTTAAAGCGTTTTGCAGATCATAGTAATATTTATAATATAATGAAGAGTGATTATGAAGAGAAATTCTACTCATCTTTGGAGAGGCCGATTATATACGACCCAGGAGTGCAATTTCCTCCATATCCTTAATATCCTGATTAAAAGCCTGCAGAAAAGTGGTATAGCGGTGATTTTGAGGATGAGGAGTAGGATTGAGACATTTTTATGTTTGTTTTTGTTATGGACTATGTGATGTGCTACTAGGTACAGTTGTATTTGTGTGATGTTTTGGACTATATTGTGTTTTGGACTTTTATGTTTTATTGTTATTATGTTGTTTGTGGTAGTTAGTATTTTATTTTTAAATTTTAGGGTAGTAACTGTTGTTTTGTGTTTAGTACTGTGGATTAGTTAGTTTAGAACTTAACTTAATTTCATATCTGTTGTAAAGTAGAAAATTTTGCTAACTTAGATCTTATTCTTGAAATTAAGAAACTGCTACCCTTACTTTTCTTTATTGTGTTTGCAAGTTTGTCTTTATGTTAAGATTGTGATGTCAGTAGTGTGTATGTTTATTTTTATGTTTATACCCACTGTTTAGAAGTCTATTGAATCTCAACATGTTAAAGTAAAATGAAAATATATAAAATTTGATAAAAAATTAATTTTACTCCTGTTTTAGTTTTATAATTGTATCATTAGGGTTTAAAATTCTTGTTAAGCATATTATTCTTATTTTCATTCCTACTTATTTATATCTGATGTTAAACTATTTCCTATACTTTTTAATTTGTTAAAAATTTAACTTTGGGGGGATGAAAAATATTTTAAAAACTAAAATTTTATTTGTTCTCAATTGTGCTAGAAGTGAATTTGATTTGAAAAGAAAAAAATTGATTATGTGTATGAAGTTATATTAGGGAAGTAAAATTTGATTTTAGAAATGAGTAAGAAAATTTAGTTAAAATTTTTAGTAATGAAGAAAAACTTTAAATTAAAAAGTTTTTAGATGAGAAAATGATTAACATAAGTAACTATCTTTAGTATGAAAAACTGTTTTTTTGAAAAATTTAGAGAATTTAGACTTTTATTTTTAATACTTAAATTTCTTTTATTAAAATAATTTTCAAAACTATTATTATATTTATAAGTCAAAGACTTATATCAAGACTTTGCTTTAGGAAAGGAGAGGTGGAATTCAAAATCATTAAATCCCTATCAAGATATAGTAATCCTTGCCTGAAAAAATGAAAAGGAAAAAGAAAAAAAAAAGAAAGAAAAGAAAAAGAAATGAAAAACTGTTTTTTTGAAAAATTTAGAGAATTTAGACTTTTATTTTTAATACTTAAATTTCTTTTATTAAAATAATTTTCAAAACTATTATTATATTTATAAGTCAAAGACTTATATCAAGACTTTGCTTTAGGAAAGGAGAGGTGGAATTCAAAATCATTAAATCCCTATCAAGATATAGTAATCCTTGCCTGAAAAAATGAAAAGGAAAAAGAAAAAAAAAAGAAAGAAAAGAAAAAGAAAAAGAAAAAAAGAGAAAGAAAAGGAAAAAAAGAAAAAGAAAAAGAAAAAGAAAAAGTGAAAAAAAAAATTAGGAAGGAGAAGCTTGATGATTAGTGCCCAATCACAAATTGGTTCTGCATTTGATCTTTTTAAAGTATAAGAATTGAGAAACTCTTAAGCTTATAGATATAATATAATAAGTAAAATAATTTTTAGTGAAAATTTTTAAGTGGAGATAATAAAATAACTAAGTTCTAAATTTAGAAAATCTATATTACATTTTTGAATTATATAGAAACTCATATTTTCATCTTTCTTAACTTTAAAAATTTCTAAACTTTAAGTTGGTCTTATTTACTGAATATTTTTTCTAAATTAGACTGTTATATTTCTAAATCTAAATTTTAGTAACTCCTAAAGAAACTCAAATAAATATCATACATATGTACTTTTTAAAGAATGAAGTGTCACTTGAGACAAGTAAAAGTTTAAGTTTGGGGGATTTTTGATACACCTAAAATATATAGTATTTTTAGACACATTTTTATACCTATTTTTTAGATATTGAGCTTTAATGGAAGGTATTTTTGTGTTTTTTTTACATATACAAATAAAAAGGTGAAAAATGCTTAAAGGAGTGAAAAAGGATCAAATTTGGAGTAAGAAGGTGAAAAATGTGCAAATGAGTTTTGGAGCCTAAGCCCCAGATACAGCGCTTAAGCGCCAGTGGCAGTTACTAGATGAGTAAAGTCAGTTTCTGTGAATTATTTTTTAGGCACCCCTTAGCTTAATAGGTGGTTATAACCACTATGGACAAAAATTGTCACGAAAGGATGCATCTCTTTGGGAAATACATTGAATTATGACACATTTTGAAAATTTTTCAAGGCACCTCTTGAAAAACTATAAAAGAAAGAAGAGACGACTTTGAAAAGAGTCCTGAAAATACTTGGAAAGTTTTGAAAGTTCATCAAATTGGGAGTTAGCTGGAGAGATTTTCAGGCACCACTTTTACGTTTATTTTATCCTTTTTGCTAGTTTATTTTGAGTGTTTGTAAAGAGAAAAGATTCAAAGGAACCTCAAGAGTTTGGTGGAGAACTTGAGATAAGTTTTTATCTTTTTTCTTTGAGACTGCTTTTGGTTTTAATTGAGACGTGTTATTGGTTTGATAATGATTTCTACTTTTAAACTAAAGTGTGGTTTTATTTTCTTCATGGATTCTGAGTTGTTTTCTTTATCTTTCTTCTTAAAATGATAAGTAATTAAGTTTTGGATGAAAATTGTGGAGAGTATTGATCTTTAATGTTGGAAGAAGTTGTGATAATTTAAATTCCACTTCTTGATTTACTTCTTGATTTGGCCAATCCATATGTGAAAATTTGTTGTGAGAACATATAAGAACCAGGATAATATTATCTCATTCAACAATTGGAAAGAATCATATACTTGCGTAGTATCCCAATCTATATGTAGTTCATATGATTAAGTGCAAATAAATTGGGAAGTATTCATTGAATTGCGTAGAGTTAAAGGACTTTAAAGTGACAGGTTAAAGCTCCCAACTTGGTTTATTGTTTTAGTTTTTGATATGAGATGTTAGCCCCCAGGTGGAGGGAATCGAGGGAACTCTGGAGAGAGCTAGTATCTTCGCTGCCTAGCCAGTCTTCAATACTATTCATACTTTAAATTAGCTAATGTTTTTTATAGTAACTCTAGTAAGCGTAAAGAATATTATTGCTCCTATTTGGCACAACACAATCTGCACACTTCCACAACAAAATTCATATACTTATTACTGATTCATGATAAGAAGAAAGATATTTTTCTTATTAAGTGTTTTTCATCTACAAAACTCTAGTTATCTTTTTAAGTTGTTATTGTTCTCTCAAATTATCAAAAATACCAAAAATATTTGAATTTTAATTATTGCAAAATATATTAAATTTAAGTAATTGTCTTTTTAAAAATAGAATGCTTTCTAAAAGTGCATATTGTATCAATTCCCTGTGGGTTCAATATTCAGGTCTTAATCAAAAAGTGTTATATTACTTGATAACGATACATATACTTGCGTAGTATCCCAATCTATATAAATTAAAAGTTAAATTCTTATTTTTATTCAGAATCAAGTTTTTTGTTTTGTTGCAAAGTAAGGAAATATAAGTGAAATATAATCAGAATTATTGTTGTACTTTGCAGATTAGTAGTTTCTAGGGATCAGTGTTCAAGGATTTTTTTTTTCCGAATTTGAGACAACCAATATAGTCAAGACAACCCCTATCCTACCCCCTGTGCTATCAGCCTTCGTGGTGGTTTTCTTCTTCTTCTTGTCTTTGACGACGATGAAACTCCTGGTGAAATCTTTGTCTCGGGTTTGACAGGCTGAAGACTCTGAACGGAGGCTTGTTTTTATGTGTTCTGGATTTGATTCAATATTTTCTTGGATGATTTGCTCCAAACTTCATTTCATCCATCTTTTTTGGTATATGCAGAAGATTGTTTTGATGAATCATGTATTTAGTTTAGGACACTCTCGAGCTCGTCCCAAGTTGTACTTCATCCATCTTCTCAAGTATACGGATCAATCAGAGAGATTGGTTTGGCCGAAATCACATTTATAGAACCTTTTTTAGGTTCTTTTAAATACTCTTTCCAAATCATTATATTCCTTTCTTTATGGTTCTTCTCAAGCTAATCCTTAAAGATGAAACATTCTTCTATAGTATGCCCAAGAAACTTGTGGTATGGGCAATAAATTGGTTGATCTTTCTTGTCGACCTATTCAGGCTTCTTTGGATGTAGAAGTCTGAACTCAGGCTTTGTCATCAGACTTTTGAACATCTTTGATACGGCTTCAACTTTCAAAAAAAACACCATTTTATGCTGTTCTAGAAAAGATACTCTGTTATTCTCTGTTTGAGGTGATCCTTCTTGAGGCAATCGCTGGTTAGACTGGCTATTCTGTTTCTAAGTATGTTGTGATGAAGATTGACCAGGATTTTTTACATATATCTTCTTTGGTTGTTTTCCTTTATCGACAGTTGCTATTGTTTTTGACTTTTTTCCCAACACTCTGGTTGCCTTAGATTTCTTGTGAGAATCCATTTGTTTTATTTCTTCTTGAAGACTGCTGGCTTTGCTTAGTAGCTTCTCAAAGGATTCAAAGGATTTGATTCCCTTGAGCATGAAAGCTACTGGCCCATGAATGCTTTTGAGTAAGATCTCAATTGCATGATGTTCCTATAGCTAAGGTTCACACTTCATGCTAAGGTTTCTCCACCTCATGATGTAATGCACTAAAGTCACATTGGGTTTTTGCTTTTCCATCATGAGCTTCCCTATAGAAACATGGTGTTGCGCTCCGGAAAATCTCTTCACAAATAGTTATTCTTACTCGGCAAATTTCTTAACTAATCCGTTGGGCAAATCAGCATACCAATCAAAAGCAAACCCTGACAGGCTGCTGACAAACCGTTAGAAAAGTAAAGCTTTGTCACTCCTTGAGTTGCCACAATTGGCGCGAATATGTGCTATATATTATAAGAGATTTTCAATCCCATCAAATATCTTAAATTTGGTGTCACAAAACCCTTGGGAAAGGGTACAACATTGAATTCTTCCGGGTAAGGTCTGCCCTTTAAAATCAATGCACCACCCTTAGATTGGGTTAAGGCCTCCCAAACTTGCTTGAACATTTGACTAAATTACATCTCTAGCATGGCGTTCGATGGAGAATTCTTCTTTGGTTGCTCATCCCTATTTGCCGAGGCAACTTCTCTTCTTTCATTTGTATTATGTATAGTTTCTGGTTAGTTGACCTCTAGAGAAGCTAACTGTGGGGGTTGAGATTCTCCTTGAATTTTGGTCATAGTAGTCATGGTTGAAGCCATCTCTTCTATTCTTTTCTCTAGTTGGCTAAATAGCTCATCTCTTTGGAGGATAGCCCTATACAGCTCATCTACGGCGTTCTCTTTGATGAGAGGTTGAGCCTTGCACTCAGATGTTGTGGCTCTGGTTTCAATAACATGGACATCAATGAAATCTTCTTCGAGGTAATCATTATAGTCAAAGTCTTCATCATCATCAATGGAGACTCCATGGTCTCAAGCTAACTCGGAAATCTCGACCTTATGCTGTTCAACTTTTCCTTCAATTATTGATTCTTGAAATGCCTTAAGATCTGGAGGACCCTGTTGGACCTCCTCCTCTTGTTCTTCCATGTCGTTGGCAATTGCTGCAACAATGTCAGATACTTCAGACCCTGACTTCATTTCTTGCTCTTGCCTGCAGGCTCACCGGACCATATTGGTACAATGACCTTGGGTACCCACACCTTCTTTTTTTGACGGCAATGCTTTAGACAAAGTGTCTCAGTAGAAACATCAGTATGTAAAAGAGAAGTATGCTCCCTATGGTGCAGACCGACTACAACACTAGGTAATTTATTCATCCTTTCCTTTGAAACTTTAGGAATATCCTTGTAATGGGTGATCAGTAGAATTCTAGGACACAGTCGTAACTTGGCTGGTCGACGACCTGCAATTTTTTGGATAGTCTCGTACCCATTAGTAACCATTAAAGGATGGAATCTACTTCCTCGCAAAAGTGACACTAGGTAATTTATTCATCCTTTCCTTTGAAACTTTAGGAATATCCTTGTAATGGGTGATCAGTAGAATTCTAGGACACAGTCGTAACTTGGCTGGTCGACGACCTGCAATTTTTTGGATAGTCTCGTACCCATTAGTAACCATTAAAGGATGGAATCTACTTCCTCGCAAAAGTGGATATGTTTTCAGTAATCTTGACTAATCCTGGTGAGGATCTTCCTCAACAGGTATCTCCTTGGAAGCCTGGGCTTTAGCAGCCCTTTGAACCCTTTTGTTGTGGTTCCTGTTTTGGGTTCAAATTAGTAGCGTAGTCTTTGAACTTGATCTGATTTCAAATACTGATGGTGAGACAGCCAATCCCTCAATCGGATCTTTAATGATCATAACTTCTTTTCCATTAGCAGTAGTAGTATTCTTGACCCTCTTACAAGAAGGGAAGTCTTAACGACAGTTCAGGTTAAATTCAGCAGATTGCTTCTGAACTTCTTGAGTGGTGACCTTCATTATGACAAAAAAGGCCTTCCCGAGGATAACCTCAAGGCCTTCAAATCCGGCTCCGAACTTAACGGTAGGAGTGACATTGCGGGCATCATGGCTTGTCGGGAAGTTGCAAGAAAAAATCAGCGTTGGGAAGGCCATTGCAGCAGCTTTAAAACTGAAAGCTCTGGGGTTAGCTATATGGCCAAAATCTTTTAATCTTAGTGCAGGCACTGAAAATTAACAGAGGTTGATCTATAGACCGGGTAAGTCTTAGTTTTGGGAATTTTAAAAAATTTTAAAATTTTCTTTAAAATTTTCAGCAAAAAGGTAATTTGAAAGTAGAAAAATTTAATTAATATAAGAAAATTTTAAAGCGTGTGTAACACAAAGCTATTTGATTTAATTTGCAGAACAACAAATCAAACTCGAAAGGGAGATGTGAATTATTTAGGACCCAATCCGGGACCCATTTTTCACACACAATGCCCAGGTAGAACTAGCCCACCAACACACCTATTGGGGGTCCAAGCCCACATGAAGATTAAAAAGTCTTTAATGGCCTCCTAAACCCCTCTGTTCAAAGGTCATTGAACAGACACTCCTGAAGTACAAAAGATTTGAAAGTACTTTCCCAAAATAGAAATGGGTAAAGTATGTTAATGGAAGAAGGGTAATTTAGTCCATGAGGGACATGAATACATTACCAATGTAAGAAGGTAATATTTCTTGATTTAAATGAAGAGAAAAGCTAGTCCCTAGTGGAATTACCAGATACTGTCAACACTATTTTAGGTTGTGGAGTTGCTCGTTGGAAGTTGTCGGTCGCCGGAATTGAAATCTCATTGCCAGCTTCGGATGGATGTTTAATTTACATATATATAAAGTTTAGAGAAATATGAAATCAATCTGATCCCATATTTTTCACAGTTTAAATGAAAGAGAGCTATACCTCAAACCCTGTATCTATCCCGAAGGATAAACACAAGACTTGAGGTTGAGGCTCGATCAAATAAACTAAGAAATATATGACATACATTTGGTCTGTAAAATCATTTTATTTGTAGAAAATTTACCCTATTTAATTTGAATAATTAAATAGGGTTTATATTAAGATGGGTTCAGACAAGCTTCCTATAAGGGCAAGCCCCTTAAGTTAATTACATCTTAGATAACTGAAGTCATCTAAGAAAAGTTTCGATATAAATTAGGGAATATTATCTTCGAATAATGTCTTCAAGGAGTTTAAAAGAATAGGACTTTTCAATGAAATCGGACAAAGGGTGTGAAAGGGGAATGGTTCAAATTTGGAGCATTTTATTGTAGAGTCCAAAGGAGGAAGAACTAGGGGACGTCATGGATTCAGAGGAGAACCTCGGTGACTTCCTAGTCTATAATATTTTTTGGCTTCAATTTTGAGGAAAAATTTATTTGAGTGTTTCATCCTGTCAATTTTATTTGTTAGGGCATACATTCATGTGAAATTGTGTGAAATGATCACACAA
>NW_018222504.1:40831-47851 GCF_001263595.1 Phalaenopsis equestris
AAGGTCGTGACGAACGAGTGACGAACGATAACCTCAAAATCCTAAGACGAGTTAGGGCTTATAATGTATAATAGAGTTGTACAAAGACCTAAAGATATGTTGAGGATTTATGTTGCATAAGCAGACAAACTCGAAATCTTATGACTTTGGTTATTTAATTTTAAGGAAGGAATGGTTTAGCTGAGGAAGACAGGTTTTATTATTGAATATGGCCATGCTGCTCACCATGCCAGCTCCAAGCATCTCCTCCTGACGAGTTTAAGTTTTCAAGGGTGTCAAGTTATGATGTCAAATCAAACGGTCCTAAGGTTGAAGTTCTTTAAATATTATGGGGGATGTTAAAGTTGATTAGAACGACATTGGTTAGGATCCTACAGCTCCCTCATTCCGGTACCACTATTTTTTATTGGATTCACTTAGTCCAAATGAATTTACTAAATTCAACTTAATGAGTTCCATAATTTTGTTTAGACCGTGGGAAGCCTCGTTAGCAACCATAGGTTACCTCCTCTAAGGGATTCTCGATCATCCAATAGAGACGTCATAATTTAGTTGCAATTGTTATTTTGTGATGTTTGTGATTAACTTTTAAGTTGTCTTATATTTTGAATATTTTGGAGGTAATTTTTATCTTGATTGATTTTAGTTTTGGTTTGGGGTTCGGTTCCTAGCAGTTTTGGATTTCATGTAGGATGACATCATTGTTTACCATGCAAGTTTATAGGCTTGAAAGTACAGTGTGGAAAGTATATAAAAAGGACGGAACTGTAAATTGTAAAAGCGTACCTGAAAAGTCTTCTCGTTCCACCACCTGAAACTCAAATGAAACTCAAAAAGGTAATTTTATATGAAGTGAGAAAAGTAAGGCTCTGGTGATCTACCGAGTCCTAAATCATATATTGATGGGTCCCTATTATTTTGATTAAGGATGATTTTTCTTAAGGAAAACATATTAAGTTTAGTAGACCTCAGAGGTATCCAACAGGTCTAGAGAAAGAAGCAGGTCCATGCTTCCCTCTCACCACCTGGTGAAAATTCTCGATCTCATTTAAACTTATAATGTTGCTTAATAATCCAGCTTGTAAATATGTATAGTTTTCAATGAAAAGTGATGTTTCAGTTATCCCTAAGAGTAGGGCAATTATCATTTACCACTCAATTTGAAAATTATGTGGGTTTGAAAATTATGTGGGTAAAGACCCTTAAAGGGGCAAGTTAGTGTTATTAAGACACTGAGCCAATTTTAGTTATAGCTTGGCTTTGTAGTGTTTCAAACATGTTCCACTTTTATTTACATTCACTTTTCTAATCCTCATTTAAAAAAAATGATTTAGCTTAAGTCACTACTAAGCCCTTAAGGTCCTAGTGAATGTCTTAGAAATCATTTTGAAGGAGATTTCTAAGTGATAATAATTCATCATCAAGACTTTTGAAAAATGGGGTATTAAATTAATGAGTTATTAACACCCAACACCATACCCCTAAGTCTAGGATCATTTAATATGATAGACTTCCAAATTATGATAGACTTCCAAATTTTAACTTCCAAATTTTAATGATTTAAGAAATTTACACAATTATCTTTCAGCTAGGGAAAGGTGAGATTGGTTTCTTCCAATTAATCCCTTATGTTTCAATCATCCAAATATGTTAATTAAGATCAAAGTTTTCCTTTTTCCCATTCTTGAATTAAGACTAAATGTTAATTAAGGCTAAATTTAAAAAATTACACTTTTACCCCTAAGGCTCCATCACTTCATAATTCATCAAATTTAATTCAAATGACATTGGAATTTTCATCCCACCTCACATATAGGTCAATTAAGACATCATAGGAGAAAATGTGATTTTTCAAATTTTAATTTAATTTATATAATTATTTATATGCAAGAATGGGATTTTTCAAGGTAGAGCCTAATCCATTGAAATTTTTACTTGAGGGAAAAATAGACCAGAGAAACACTTGGGCCAAATTTCATGATTTTTTGTGTTTTATTTGAATTATTAGAATTATTTTAAGTTCTGAAGTGTTATTTAATTATAAAATATTTTAAAGGGGTTAAATTAAGAGTTACATTTTTATTAAATCTCTCTAATGTCAAGGAACCCTGAGAAACAAATTTTACTTTTTTCTAATTTTGCTTTGAATTATTAGAATTTTGTAAGTGAAAATCCATTTTTTAGCCTTTAAATAATTATTTTAAGCTTTAAAATTCAATAACTTCACTTAGAAAATTAGGGAAAAAATTATTTCAATTGTTCTTAAGTGCTTATGAAACAATTTAGAACATTTCTATGAATTTTATTAATTTTGTGATTTTTTTTAATTTTTAATTGTTTAAATATTAAAATAGGCTTAAAAAATGAAAATTTTATTTTATTTACAATTTTTATTTTATAAAATCCCTCTGATCACAGAGAACTCTAAAAACCAATTTTTATATTTTTTGCGTTGCATTTTAATTATTAAAATCATTTTAGTGTCTAAAATGACATTTAACTTACAAAATCAAATGAGCTCCAAATATTTTAAAATTTTTATAGGTAGTTCTGTAAACTTCAATTTGCAATGGAGATTAAAAATCAAGTTATTTAGATGTTTGTGTTTCCCAAAATTAATTTTCCTTGCATTTTAGGGTTTGTGGAAATTAAGTGTTTTCTTAATGATTTAGATCATGAAACATTTTTAAAGGACTCTTTGGTCATGACAAATCTTCCAAAATTTTCTTGGATTTTTCTAAACAACATGCTAATTAACAGATTAATTTATGATAAACATAAACTTGAAAGATATGGATTTCTGTCTAGAGATCTTCTCTGGCATTAAAAAAATTAGAGAATTTTTCCTAAGACATAGGCAACAAAATGCCAAAATATCAAGCCATGGTGAAATGTCTACATGCATGGAGAAATAAAAGACTCAAAATAATACTTAATTATTTAAAGATAAAATATACATCAAATAGTCTTCAAATTATTTTCACATTGCTCTTCTGTATTCATTGAGAACTTGGATATTTTTAATTTATTTTCTTGATTTTTCTACACCAAGATATGAATTGTTAAAGTTAGGGAGCATTTTCTGAATTATTTAAATCCCTATTTTTCTATTTAAATAGGCGATGCCACCTCATCCTAAGCAGCTCCAAACGGCAACGCGACACGCTCCCATTCGCTGCGCTTTCCACCCTGGTGCCATGCGACACGCGGTTCACAAATCAAGAGTTCATCTGACTAGATCTCATTCGTTGATGAGATAAACACGTGATTGGACGACTCCTCATCATCGTCTCCAAATAGGCTAACCAGAGAACCTTCCACACTCAAACCTTAAGATCTCCCTCTAGACTCAACCAAACCTCATGGGGTTAATTCTTAGAGTTTCATCTAATCAAGATGAACCTATCTATATGTATTATAAGGTATGAAATACATTAAATACGTATTGAGAGTGAAAATAGGCTCGGATTAGGGTTGGATTTCAATACCTTTTTCTGAGAGGGAAGGCCTCAATCAGATGGTTGTGGTAGCTTTGATCGGTCCCATCGAACCCCCTAAAGAAACTTAAGATGAAGCCTTGTGCTCTGATGAATGTTCTAGGTATGAATTCGACCAAGCTCAATTTTAAGTGTTGATTGAAGTCTATACTAGAGGCTGTTTGATGAGGAGCTTTTGTGGGGAATCAACTTATTTCACTTTGGGGAAGGTGTGTGCACAGTTAATTGAAGTTTCTTTAACTATGGAGGTGTGGAGAGATCTGTCCTAATTTTTGGAAAAAATTCAAGCTCAAAATTGAGCTTCCACAGTGAAGCTCAGTAAATGGCTGGCTTGAACTGAGTTTCCTTAAGAAAATCTCATCTTTCCTGCATTTTCCATGGAGGTGAGATTTAAATAAAATTTTCATAGGGTGGTTTCCATGGCCAATTGAGGGGTGCAAAATAATGCTTCGATGGAGGGCAGAGAAGCTCTAAATTTCAAATGGGATGAGGTGGCCTCTAGGTTTGAATTAGGTTTAAATTTTTGGGGGTGGCTCACAGTTTTGGTGTTTCAGTTTTGGTGTTTTCCCAGTTTTGGTGTTTTCCAGTCACTTGGTCAGCCGACAAGGCCAGAGGAGGTGGCTAGCAAGTCAAATGAGCCAGGGGGAGGCTTATTTATAACTTACCCCCAAGGGTAAGCAATGATGGAGGAGATTTACAAGTTGGGTACAAAAATGGGTTAAAATCCCTTAATTTCGGGATCCTTTTTTCCATAGCTTGCTTTGGTGGGTTTTTCATGGTTTAGCCTGGTCCCTATGAGGAGTTTGGTTGTTGTGGAGTCATAAAGTTGGTGGCTTTAAGGACGCTACACAAATTTTAGTGTGCGGATCCGAGAGGGTCAATTTGGATTAAAGTGGCCGGGGTTAGGCTAGCCATGAATTTAAGCCTAATTGATTGATCAAAATTATGTAAATGATTGTAATTAAGATTTTTGGTGAAGGATTGAAATGATTTTGAGTTCAATGGGGGTTCAATTTAAGGAATTTTGGAAATTTGGCCACTTTGGGCATGTTGGGCTAGACTTGAGTATAGATTGGGCTAGGCTTGGGCTACGTCCAAATTGATTGTTTAAAATGGTCAATAAAAATGTAATAAAGAGTTTTCAACATTAATTGGGTGCCAATTTTAGGGCTAAAGCAATCAATTTGGTGGAATTTGGAGACAACAATTTTGGGGCAAAATTGGTGGTTTTTGAATTTGGGTTGAAATTAAATAAAATTGATGCCTCATCAAGGCCAATTGAAGGCCAAATTTGATGTGTAGGAATGTTCTCAAGAGTTTAGGATTCAAATCGAGGCCAATTGAGTAGGCTCTAGGGTTCAATTTGGTGGAACCAGGTCATAGTGTAAAAGTTTGGGTTTTGACTTAAATAAAAATTGGGCACAAAGCATGGGCCAATGGAGCTTGGATTTAATTTAAATTGATCATATGGAAAGTGAATTTGAGTTTAGGATTGTTATTTGGGGAAATTGGGACCAAATAGATGGACATTTGAGGTAAATTTGGGGAAATTGAGCCTTTAAAGGCAATTATGAGGTTTTGGTCAAAATGGTCAAATTGGTCAAATTGAGTCCAATTGAGGGGTCCAAATGAGTTTTGGAAACATTTGGAGTGATTTTGGAGGTTATGGGAAGGTTTGGGGTGTCAAGGATTATTTTGTAATTTTGGCTATTTTGGAGGTTTTTTGGTAAATTTGAATTTTTTTGGTAATTTGGGTATCTTCAAAAGGTTTAAAATAATTTTTTAAAAATTTTGGATATTTTGGGTGAACTTGGGAATTTTGGCCAAATTTAGGGTCCCAAGGGTATTTAAGTAATTTGGGGGAGTTTAGGCACAAAAGACCAAGTTGAATATTTTGGGTAGAATTTGGGAGTTAACCACCATAAATGAGCTTTGGAACAGTGGGAACCCCATTTGGGTCCTCCATGCATGGTTCTTATCTAAACCCAAGCCTGGGGCTAGTAGGTTTAGGGGACCATCTACATGAGTCTCCCAAAGGATCAAGGGACCAAAGTCAAGAAAATTTGGGTTTAAGGTTGTGAGTAATTGTGGGTTAGAGTGAGTGCAGGTGAGTGTCCTAGCCATAGACCAACACCCATAGTCAACCCTAAAGGCAAGCAGTCCAATGGGAACTCATCTTGAGCTCCACCAATATGACCCCACCTACTAAGTGCTAGAGGTTAGGACCAATATGTGGAGCTTCAAGTTAGAATTTATAATAGTGAGAGTTCCTTTTCTAGTTTTCTAAGAATAGTCAATATGAAAGTCCTATGGATAGACCCCAGGCTGCTAGAGAGGAAAAACTAAATCTCAACCAAAAGTGAGGTCAACACATGAACACATTACCAATTGTTGACCTCACTTTTGGTTGAGGTTTAGTTTTTTCCCTTTTAGTAGCCTAAGGTCTAGCCATAGGATTTTCCTATTGACTATTCTTAGAAAACTAGACATGGCTTCCTCACCACTAGAAATTCCAAACTCATATCTACTCAACCTGAAGTTCCACATGTTGGTCTCAACCTCTAAGTACTTAGTAGGTTGGATCACTAAAGGGGAAACTCAATATGAGTCACCCTTAGGACTGTTGAACCTTCAGGTTAACCCTGGGTGTTGGTCTGGAGCTAAGGCACTCACTACACTCATCTACACTCATATACACCCACATTAATTCAGAACCCTAAACTCAAATTTCAAGCCTAGATCCCTTGATCTTTTTGGGATACTCATGTAGATTACTCATGGATACTCATGTAGATGGTCCCCTAAACCTACTAGCCCTAGGGCTATGGTTTGGCTAAGACCACTATGTAGAAGACCCAAAATGGGCTTTCCATTGGTCCATAACTTTTTGGTGATGATTGGTACCTCAACTCTACCAAAATACCCATCTTGGCCATTTACCCCTAAAACACTCCCAAATTACCAAAATACCCCTCTTGAGCTCAAAATTCCAAAAATTCCAAAAATTCCTATAAAATCCCAATATATCCTAAATATTCAAAATTTCATTTATCTCAACTACCACATGGCCTAATTTGGCCAATTGGACCATCTTTAACCAAAATCCCAAAATTTCCCTTTAAAGACCCAAATTCCCCAAATTCAATTCAAATGTCCATCAATTTGACCTCAATTATCCTCAATTTCAATCATGAACTCAAATTAAATTTTGATATGACCAAACTAAACCAAATCCAAGCACAATTGGTTCATGATTTGAGCCTAATTTTGATTTGGGTCAAAACCCCAATTTTGACCATATGACCTAATCTCACCAAATTGAACCAATAGCCTAGTCAATTGGCACCAATTAACATTGAAAAATCTTGATAACATTTCTATACATCAAAATCAACCATAAATTGACCTTGGTGAAGCCTCATATCCATTTGATTTTGGCCTAAATCCAAAATTCCCAAATTTAGCCCCAAATTGGCTAAGTCCCTAAATTTTACCCAATTGATATCCTTAACCTCCAAATTGG
>NW_018222504.1:48394-55191 GCF_001263595.1 Phalaenopsis equestris
CCCGAGCCGCCCCCCCCTGCCCAGTTGACCAACGTAGTGGCCGGAAAAGCTCAAAACCAAGAGCTACCCCCATGGCACCTCACCTAAATCAAAACTAGATGCCAGCTCATCCAAATCAAGCTATGAAGCTCCTCTGCCCTCCACCTAAGCACCACATTACACCTCCTAAATGACCATGACAGCCACCATAGCCTCATTTTTATAAAAGGCCACCTCCATGGCCGTTAAACTAAGTGCTGAAATTTTCTTAGAGAGGCCTCTCCAAACGTCACACAGAGCTTCCCTAAGATCCCCTCAGTGCATTCCAACCATTTTCCCTCACCGACTCCCATTGTTGGAGCTCAATTTTGAGTTTGAAACCTTGCCGGAAACCAGGACAGAACCCAATACATCTCCACAGTCCACCAAACTCAAATTAACTTCACCCACACCTTCACAATAGTGAAAGAAGCCAGAGCCCCATCAAATTGCCCTTTGAATAGCCTCCACTAGAGCTCTAGACCAACACCTGAAATCGAGCTTGGTTGGATTCCTACTTAGGCCTTACACAAAGACCAGGGACTCAATCTCTAGCCTCCTTGGACCTCAACGAACGTGCTGAGCACCTCTGATTGAAGCCTTCCTTCTCAGAGCGAAGGTATAAGACTTCTCCTCTTCTCGAGCTCATTTTGATTCTCCATTTACTTAGGCTTGATTTCATGGTACAATAACCGTATGGATGTTTTCGTCTCACTTAGACGAGTCCATAGGATCAAACCAGAGGTGATTTGGTTGAGTCTAGGCTAAGATCTTAGGGTTTTAGTTTGACGGGCACGGGATCATTCTATTGGGGACGATGATGGGGAGCCGTTTGATTAAGCGTGTATCAAATGGACGGAGGAGATCGAGCCAGACAGCGCTTCGGGACATAAACAGCGGGCTGAGTCAGCAGGCTATGTGGACAGCGGTGTCCAACCAAAACGCGCCACGCATGCCTTCGGAGCCATCGTAGGTTGAGGTGGCAAGCGCGGTTTAAATAGATAAATAGGGCTTTTTCTTATTTATTTAAATACCCTTAACTTAGAAAATTCATAACTTTGTGTAGAAAAATCACAAAAATAAAATAAAAATACCCACTTGCTCAGCGAATAAAGGAAAATAATGTAGATAAAATTCCAAATCCATTTGATGCATAAAATATTTTTAATTATTTAAACACTGTTTGGGATTATTTGATTCTCCATGTATATTGATATATCACCTTGGCTTGAAATTTTGGCATGTTGTAGCCTCTGTCAAGGGAAATATTCTCCGATTTTTCCAAAGTCAGAGGAGGTTCCGATACAGAGATCCATATTTTTTAAGTTATTCTACATAATTTCTGTAAAATAATCATGGAAATTAGCATATTGACTAGAAAATCCTAAGAAAATTTTGGAAGGTCCACCACCTAAGAAAATATTGACTAGAAAATCCTAAGAAAATTTTGGAAGGTCCACCAAGGCTAGAGAAGCCTTTGGAAATAATTTCATGGTCAACTCTTTTAAAATACCCTTAAATTTTACAAACTCTAAATCACTAAAATAATTAATTTTGGAAAATATAAACATTTAAATGACTTGAATTTTTATCTCCACTGGGATTTATGATCCAAAGAACTCATTATAAAAAGTTCAAAATATTTTGAGTTCATTTGATAACACTTTTGACACTTAAATGATTTTGAAAAATCAAAATAAAACTCAAAAAATTATGAAACTTAGTTTTTTTGAGTTCTCTGTGATCAGGGATATTTTATAAAGATAAAATTATATTTAAAATAAAAACTTGATTTTTAGCCTACTTTAAATATTTAAATAATTAAAAATTCATAAAAATCACAAAAATAATAAAGCTCATGGAAATGTTCTGAATTACTTCTTAAACACTTAGGAACAATTAGAATATTTTTCCTGACTTTCTAACTAAAGATATTGAATTTTCAAGCTTAAAATAATTTTTTAAGGGCTAAAAATGAGTTTTCGCTAAAATAATTCCAATAAATCAAAGAAAAATCAGAAAATTAGAAAATTTGTTCCTTTGAGTCCTATGACCTTAGGGAGATTTTTCAAAATTATAAAACTTAATTTTCACCACCTAAAATATTTTATTTTTATTAAATAACCCAAAAATTAAAATAATTCTAGTAAATCACTGAGACTTCAAAAAATAATAAAATTTGGTCCAAAGGATTCTCTGGTCAAGGTCTACCTTGAGCAAAAATGTCAAGGGATTATGATTTACCTTGCTCAGGTTAGGGATTTTCTTTGAAAAATCCTATTTTTGCATGAAAATAATTATGTAAATTAAATTAAATTTTGAAAAATCACATTTTGTCCTCTGATGTCTTAACTGACCCATTAGTGAGGTAGGATAAAAATTTCAAAGTCATTTGAATTGAATTTGACAAATTATGAAGTGTTAGGGCCTTAGGGGCAAATGTGTAATTTTGGAAATTTAGCCTTAATTAACATTTAGACTTAATCTAAGGAGGGAAATGGGTAACCTTTGATCTTAATCAATTTATTTGATGCTTGAAACACAAGGGTTGAATGTGTAGAAACCAATCCCACTTTCTTAATTACGTTAATAAATTTCTAAATCATTAAAAAAAATTTTGGAAGTTTATTAAAATTAAAATGATCTTGTACTTAGGGGTATGACTTTTGAAGTCAATAATTAATCAATTTAATACCCCTATTTTGATCTTCAAATAAAATTCAAATTATGAATCATGACCACTTAAGGTTTAACCCTTTCCAAAATCAATTAAGACACTCATCTAGGACTTAAGGGCTTAGTGGTGACTTAGGCTAAATCGAAATTGACTAAAAGGAAATCGAAATTGACTAAATAAGGATTAGAGAAATAAACATAATTAAATCAAAACACCACTAAGCCCAAATAGGGTTAAAAATTTGACTAAGTGTTCAAATTAGACTAATTTCCCCTTCAAGGGAATTCACTCAAATGATTTTCAAATTAAATGATAAATGATAATTACCCCTTTCTTATGGATAATTGAGACATCAATGCTCACTGAGCATTAAGGGTATTTATAGAATAAATTATTAAGCAATATAATAAGTTTAAAAAGACCTCGGGATTTTCCACCAAGCAACAAGAAAGTAGCATGGACCTGCTTCTTTCTCTAGATATGTTGGACATCTCGGAGATCTATTAAACTTAATATATCCTGCTTGATAAAGTCATCTTTAATTAAACTTCTAAGGACCCGCCAAGATCTTACATAGTGTTAGGAAAATTACCAAAACCTTACTTTTCCTGCTCTTCATAAGCAACCCTAACATGCATTTCAAGTTTCAAGTGGTGGAACGAGAAGACTCGCCAGGTACACTTTTACAGTTTTCAGCATTGTCTTTCTTGTACTTTCACACTGTGTCTTTCATACTGTACTTTTATATCTGTAATTTTGAATGCTAAACAATGACGACACCCTGCATGAAAACTAAAACTATCAGGATAGATACAACCAAAACCATAACCTGAAACTAAAATTAAAATCAACCAAGATAAAACTCAACGCCACAACATTAAAAATATAAAACAACTCAAAATTTAATCACAAACATCACACAAAACCACAACTTCAACTAAATTAAGATGTCTCTATCGAATGATTGGGAATCCCTCGGAAGAGGTAACCTACGGTTGCTAACGAGGATTCCCACGGTTTAAATAAAATTATGGAATTCATTCAGTTGAGTTTAGTAAGTTCATTTAAACTAAGTGAATCCAATAGAAAATAGTGGTGCCGGAATGAGGGAACCGTAGGATCCTAATCGGTGTCGCTCTAATCAACTTTAACATGCCCTCATAAAATTTAAAAGAAATTCAACCATAGGGCCACCTGATTTGACATTATAACTTGACACACTAGATAACAGAAACTCATCGCGGTGAGGAGCTTGGAGCTAGCATGGTGGGCAGCACGACCATCATCAACAGCAAAACCTGTCTTCCCCAGCTAAATCAATCTTCCTTCCTTAGACTTAAACAACAAAGCCATAGGACTTCGAGGTTGCCTGCTCATGCAACGTAAATCCTCACCTTATCTTTAGGCCTTTGCATAGCCCTGCTATAAAATATAAGTCCTAACTCGTCTTAAGATTCCGAGTTTGTCGTTTGTCATGACCTAATTCTTTACATCTTCCAGGCTATTTGCATGATCGTTTCACACAGATGTAATCCCTAACTAATAAATTTTTGCAGGATGAAACACCTAATTATTTCTCCTCAAAAAAATTGGAGCCGAACATTAGGATAGCTTGGGAAGTCACCGGGGTTCTCCTTAGGATCCATGACATCCCCTAGTTCTTCCTCCTCTGGATTCTACAATAAAATGTTCCAAATTTGAACCAATCTCCTTTCACACTTCTACGTTCAATCTTGTTGAAGATTCCTATCATTTGAAACTCCTTGAAGATAATATATCTTGATTTTTATCGAGAGTATTCTTAAGTGATTTCGGTCATTTAAGATGTAATTAACTATGGGGGCTTGCCCTTATAAGAAACATGTCCAAACCCAGCTTAATATAAACCCTATTTAATCCTTTATGTTAAATAGGGGAATTTGTCGGCTAATACAAAGGTTTCGCTGACCAAACAGACATCATACTTTTCTTAGTTTATTTGATCGAGCCTCATCCTCAAGTCTTGTGTTTATCCTTCGGGATAGATGCAGGATTTGAGGTACAATGCTCTTTCATTTTAAACTATAAAAAATATGGGGTCAATTTGATTTCATTCTTCAACGTCCATCCGAAGCGGGCAACGGGATTTCTATTCCGGTGACTGACAGCTTCTTACGGACAACTCCCCTCCAACCACAAAAATAGCACCGACACCAATGTATGAAGATAATATTTACTCATTATTATAGAGAGAGAAGCTAGTCCCTAGCGGAGTCGCCAGAAGTTTTCACAATTTAATTGAAAGAGCATTATACCTCAACCCCTGTCTCTATCACGAATAATAAACATAAGACTTGAGGATGAAGCTCAATCAAATAATTTAAGAAATATATGACATCCATTTGGTCTGTGAAACAATTTTATTTGCCGACAAGTTCCCCTATTTCATACAAAGAATTAAATAGGGTTTATATTAAGCTGGGTTCAGAAAAGCTTCTTGTAATGGCAAGTCCCTATAGTTAATTACATCTTAGATAACGAAAGTCACCTAAGAAAAACTCTTGATAAAAATCAGGAAATGTTATCTTCAAAGAGGTCAAAAGGAAAGGACTTTTTAACGAAATCAAACATAGAGTTGCTAAAGGGGAATAGTTCAAATTTTGAACATTTATTATAGAATTTAAAGGAGGAAGAACTAGGGGATTTCATAGATTCAGAGGAGAATATCGGTGACTTCCCAGTCTATCCTATTGTTTGGCTTCAGTTTTGAGGAGAAATTATTTAAATATTTTATCCAGCCTATTTTTATTTATTAGGGATTACACTCGCGTTAAATGATCACACAAATAGCTTGTAAGATGTGAGGATTTTGGTCGTGAAGAATGCAACCTTGGAATCCTATGGCTTGTTGTTTAATTTTGCAGAAAGATATGTTGTTGTAGATCCTCCTGCTGTTGAAGAAAGTCCTACTGCCCACAGTGCTAGCTCCAAGCTCCTCATCGTGTCCAGTTTAAGTTATCTATTGTGTTAAGTTATGATGTCAAATTAGATGTCCCTATGTCCATCCCAAGCGGGCAACGGGATTTCTATTCCGGTGACTGACAGCTTCTTACGGACAACTCCCCTCCAACCACAAAAATAGCACCGACACCAATGTATGAAGATAATATTTACTCATTATTATAGAGAGAGAAGCTAGTCCCTAGCGGAGTCGCCAGAAGTTTTCACAGTTTAATTGAAAGAGCATTATACCTCAACCCCTGTCTCTATCACGAATAATAAACATAAGACTTGAGGATGAAGCTCAATCAAATAATTTAAGAAATATATGACATCCATTTGGTCTGTGAAACAATTTTATTTGCCGACAAGTTCCCCTATTTCATACAAAGAATTAAATAGGGTTTATATTAAGCTGGGTTCAGAAAAGCTTCTTGTAATGGCAAGTCCCTATAGTTAATTACATCTTAGATAACGAAAGTCACCTAAGAAAAACTCTTGATAAAAATCAGGAAATGTTATCTTCAAAGAGGTCAAAAGGAAAGGACTTTTTAACGAAATCAAACATAGAGTTGCTAAAGGGGAATAGTTCAAATTTTGAACATTTATTATAGAATTTAAAGGAGGAAGAACTAGGGGATTTCATAGATTCAGAGGAGAATATCGGTGACTTCCCAGTCTATCCTATTGTTTGGCTTCAGTTTTGAGGAGAAATTATTTAAATATTTTATCCAGCCTATTTTTATTTATTAGGGATTACACTCGCGTTAAATGATCACACAAATAGCTTGTAAGATGTGAGGATTTTGGTCGTGAAGAATGCAACCTTGGAATCCTATGGCTTGTTGTTTAATTTTGCAGAAAGATATGTTGTTGTAGATCCTCCTGCTGTTGAAGAAAGTCCTACTGCCCACAGTGCTAGCTCCAAGCTCCTCATCGTGTCGAGTTTAAGTTATCTATTGTGTTAAGTTATGACGTCAAATTAGATGTCCCTATGGTTGCGGTTCTTTAGATATTAGGAGGGCATATTAAAGTTAATTAGAGCGACGCCGATTAGGATCCTACAGTTCCCTTATTCTGGTACCACTATTTTTTATTATTGGATTCACTTACAAATAAATTT
>NW_018222504.1:55235-57917 GCF_001263595.1 Phalaenopsis equestris
TACTTTCATTTTTTCATTTAGACTGTGGGAAGCCTCGTTAGTAACCATAGGTTACCTCCTCCATGGGATTCTCGATCATCCGATAGAGACATCTTGATTTAGTTGTAATTTTTGTTTTGTGATTTCTGTGATTAAGTTTTGAGTTGTCTTATATTTTTAATGTTGTGGTGGTCAATTTTATCTTGGATGATTTTAGTTTTCATTTTGGTTTTGCGGCTATCATAGTGGTTTTCATGCAGGGTGTCATCGTTGTTTAACATGCAAGGTTTTTTAAGTATAAAAATATTGTGTGGAAAATACAAGAAAAAACAGTACTATAAATTGTAAAAGCATACTTGGCGAGTCTTCTTATTCCACCACCTGAAAGGTCAATACTTGCATTAGCTATCAAAACCCCAGGCTATGATTTTGTTGGTCATTGGAAGATCCTAAGGGATAATTTTAGAACAAAATATGAAAAGCTAAATTTGCACTTCAAAATATCCATAAGATTTCAAAGTGTTGAGGGAATGACCCAGAACTACTTTGAGGCTCTTTTGAATTATTTCAAGTTCATTTTGAATTTATCATATTATTTCATTCATCATCTGAGGTTGAAGTTTGACTACCCCATTGCTCAGCAAAAATTGACAATTTGATTATCCCAATGATAGGATACTTGACCAATCAATTGATGTTTCATTTAAGAGTTATGTAAGTGAGTCCCCTTGAGGAAAGTTTAGGTCATTTAAAGATTATGGTGCCCACAATTAAAGTCAGGCTTGTAGTTCTTAAAGATGTTGATCACCAATCATGTTATCTTCTAAATCCAATCAATTAAGTTTTGATATTGAGCCTGGGCCACTACCAAGCCTTTAACAATCCTGATAGGTTAAATGGTGGTCATCCAAATTTTGGTTTAAGTGATGTATATTCTTATTAAATAGTCAAACCATCTCCAACTTTGGGCTTAAGAAAAGTAAATTATCATCTTCTCTAACTTATGCCTCTCACTTAAGAATCATTTGACCTTTAATTCAATGAAGATTAGGAGGTTTATGATCTTGTTGACAATATGCAAAGGTGCTGAGTGGGTTTCTACCTTTATTGTGTTTTAATCTTCCAAACATATTCATTAAGACCAAAATTACCCATTTTACCTTTGTTAATTCTTAATTTTGATTAAGGCACCAAAGTCTAAGTTACCACTTTGCTCATGGGGAACTTCACCTCATAACTCATTAAACACAACTCAAATGACTTTGAGGATTTAAATTGTCATATCCATGATATAATTATGATGTTTAGAGGAGAACATGTGGACCTCTCAAAATTTTAATTTAATTTAGATGATTATTTTGAGATAGGATTTTCAAAAGATGATTTATCTAACTTTCCAAAATAAAGTTTTTACTTATGGAAAATTTATTAGAGGTTTTCTAAGGTCAGATAAACACTTAGGCAAAATTTCATGATTTTTTTTAATTAAATTATTATTATTATTATTTAATTTTTAATCAATTTTAATGATTAAATTAAACAAAAAATGATATTTTTTATCACAAAAATCATTTTTATATTTTCAACAGACTTCTCTGAGTTCAAGAAACTGAGAGAATCAAATTTATATTTTGGTGATTTTTTTAATTTTTTTTACTATAATTATTTTTTGTAGTGGGAATATATGATTTTATTTTTAAGTCATTAAAAGTTATATTTTAACTTAGAAAAATTAGGAAAATGTCTTAAAGAATTCTAAGTGATCAGGGGACATTTACACTTATTTTGAACCATTTTTTATATTTTTGGAAATCTTAATTATTTTAATTATTTTTAATTCAAAATACCATTTAAAAAGAAAATATTTTCACAAATATATATTTTATTTTTATTAAATGCCCCTAATCAGAAGGAACTTGAAAAATTAAGTTTCATAATTTTTCTAAGTTAATTTAATTTAATTTAATTATTCTTTTATAAAATTATAAGGGTTACATAAAAAATCCATTTTAATGATTAAATTAAGCCAAATAATTTTGATATTTTTACAGTGGATAGATTCTATTTTTATGGACAGCGGGAAAGTGATTTTTTTAATTTTTGATAAGTATTTGATTTATAAAAAATAAAATATAAAAATTCACAAGGTAATTCAAAACATCATGATATTTTTCTAATACATCTCTGACCACATGAAACCTACTAAAATTATTCTCATAATTTTCCAAGTGATATTTTGATTTATATAATTAAAATAAACCAGAATGGTCACTTAGCATCAAAGTTAGGGCTAGAAGCATAGAGATGCTTTATGACTTAGGAAAAACTAGAGAACATCTCCTCTGTGATGGGGGAATAAACCATCAAAATTTCAAGCCTTTGTGAAATATTTAAGCCACGGAGAAAAAAATACACAAGAGGGTATTTAATTCATTAAAAATAATATATTTGAAAAATAATTTTTCTTTTTGTCCCACATTATTCTCCTATGTTCCTTGAGCATGTGGGTATTTTTATTTTATTTTTTATGATAAAACACTACCGTTGCCTGTCCCAAGCCCGGATGAGAAAAGTGGAGGGTTGCATTAGGTAGTCGACAACCAGCGTAAAACTTGTCGAAAAAAAAATCCTTTTGATCTTTGTGTAAGTGCTAGGGCATCCCCTGGAAGTGACGCGCTGTATAGCCCTGTATAGCCTGAATAC
>NW_018222504.1:57944-58233 GCF_001263595.1 Phalaenopsis equestris
AGGGGTCGCGCCGCCACCGCCCGGGTGTAGTGTTAAATAAGCAAGGGTTCCCATATTACGGACGAATGCGGGTAAAGAAGTTAGTTCATGAAACTAATGAAACTAAAGAAACTAATATTAGGATAGGATCTTGGAATATAGGCACTCTCAATGGTAAATTAATGTAATTAGTTGATATTATGATTCATAGGAAAATTAATATCTTATGTATTCAAGAAACTAAGTGGGTTGGAGAAAAGGCTAAGGAGATTGATAATTTAGGTTTTAAACTTTGGTATTCTGGTAAGAG
>NW_018222504.1:60025-71083 GCF_001263595.1 Phalaenopsis equestris
ATCCCTCATCTCTGATTTCCCAATTATCATTTTAATGTCAAAAAGTTATATACATCTTGCATCATATCTCTCTTTGGGATAAAATTTGTATAATGACAGATTGGAACATTTTTTATCATATACAAATCATTAATTTGAGTCGGAGTAAATGGTACAGCCTTACCTCGAACGAAGATAACTCCTTGGGTAATTCCATCTAAATTAGCATAGAATTCATTTATTACTGGTACAACAACTACAGCGGTAGTGTAGCATAGAACTTCCCAACATTTTTGTATAATGATTTTATCAATATTTTCCTATTTCTGTTGGTTTACATCAGGGATCGACTTTAAGCCCATATCTTTTTGCTTTAGTTATGGATGGTCTTACTGGACATCTACAAGAGGATGTACCTTGGTGTATGCTTTTTGCTGATGATATTCTTCTCGTGGATAAAACGAGAGAAAAAGCCCAGGAAAAACTTGAATTATGGAGGTCTACATTGGATTCTAAAGGCCTTCGTTTAAGTAGAACTAAAACTGAATATATGGAATGTAATTTTAGTAGTAATAGCTCTAGTGACAGAAGTGTGACTTTGGGTGATCAAATTATTAAAAGGTGTGAACGATTTAGATATTTTGGGTCCGTTGTCCAAAGCGATGGTGATCTAGATGGGGATGTTAATAGTAGAATTCAAGTTGGTTGGTTGAAGTGGAGGAATGCTTCGGGCCTTTTGTGTGATAGAAAAGTACCGCTAAGACTGAAAGGAAAATTTTATAAGATGGTGGTGAGACCTGCAATGCTCTATGGCGCTGAATGTTGGCCTTTAAAAGAGAAGCATAATAATAAGTTAAGTGTTGCCGAGATGAGAATGATTAGGTGGATGAGTGGCTTTACACTTAGAGACAAAATGCGGAATGAATATATTCGTGATAGGGTTGGTGTAGCTCCTGTGACAGACAAAATTAGAGAAAGTCGTCTTAGATGGTTTGGTCATATTAAACGTCGACCATTAGATGATCCGATTAGGAGAGTAGATGTTTTAAGTTTGACTTGTGTTAAGAAAGGCAGAGGTAGACCTTGGAAGATTTGGGCTTATTGTATTAAAAACTATCTTAATTTACTTGAACTAAATGAAAATATGACACTAAATAGGACGTAATGGAGAAAAAGGATTCATGTAGCCAACCCCACGTAGTGGGATTAAGGCTTTGTTGTTGTTGTTGTTGTTGTTGTTGTTTTATGATTTTTCTAGAGAAAGATATGGATTTTTGAAGAGTAGGTAATAAAAATAATTTTAAAAAATCCATATTTTTCTACTTATCCATGCGGAGCCAACTCATCCTATGGCGGCTTTGATCTCACATGCGGCGTGATCTCATTTGATGTTGTCATTCACTTTAGTTGCCACGCGGCTTGTGTTTCACGCTCCATTAGCTTGTCTGGCTTGAACTCCTCCATTGGTTGGATACATGCGTGATCACACGGCTCTTCGTTATCGTCCCCAAGTGACCTAACTTGTAAGCCGTTCACACTAAAATGTTAAGAGCTTTGTCTAGACTCAACCAAATCCCATGGGGTTTGTTTCTAAGCCTTCATCTACTTAAGAAGAACATATATATGCAGTTACTTAGGTATAAAATCAAACCATTACAAATAGAGAATCAAAATAAGCTCAGTCTAGGGTTAGAGCTCAGTACCTTTGTCTGAGAGGGGAGGCCTTAATCAGATGGTTGTGGTAGCTTTGGTTGGACCCAATTAATTTTTGGATGAGTTCTTGTGTCCTGGTGAATTTTCTAGGTATGAATTCGATCAAGCTCTATTTTAGGTGTTGGTCTAGAGCTAGGTTAAAGGCTGTTTGAGAGGGTGCTTTGATGGGGAATCAACTCCTCTCACTATGGGGATGGTGTGTGCACAATGAATTTATGTTTGGTAAACTATGGAGAGCTGTCCTGGTTTGAGCTGAAAGTTGGAGCTAAAAATTGGGCTTCCACAGAGAGGATCAGTGAGGGAAAATGGTGTTGTGAGCTTAGGAGTTATTGGAGAGTTTCTAAGAGCAAATGGACAGAGTTTCCCCAAGGATTTTTAGCACAATCCTCTCTTGGGCCATGGAGGACCTAATTAAATAGAGGAGTTTAGTTGGGAGCTCAGGGCCAATTGATGGGTGGAAAGGGTTGCTTAGGTGGAGGCTTTCAAAGTACTAAAGCCAACTAGGATTGACCGGCAAAGGTGGTGCTTTCTGGCCACTAGGCTAGCTGACAGTGCCAAGGGAGGTGGCCAGAAGGTCAGGTGAACCAGGGGGAGGCTTAATTATAATTTTCCCCTAATAGTTTGTCATGATGGGAATGATATTTTGTTTAAGACCCAAAAGCATAAATCCGTTAATTTAAGGACCCATTGGACCATAGCTCACCAAGATGGTTTAAGGAGGTTTAGCCTGGTCAATATGGTGTGTTTAATGGCTGTAGTGTCATTAATTTGGTGACTTTAGGATGGCTAAGTCAATTTAGGTTCATGGGTCCAATTTGGTCCAAATTGCTAAAAGTTAGGTTTGGGTTAGGCTATTAATGACTTTAAGCTCTATTGATTGATCAAAATTGTTTATATTATTGTCATGAAAATTTTTTGTGAAGGATTGAAATGATTTTGAGTTGAATTGGAAGCTCAATTTGAAGGATTTTGGGATTTTGGTGAATTTGGGCATGTTGAACTAGACTTGAGTCTAGGTTGGGCTAAAGTTGGGTTAAGTCCAAATTTATTGTTTAGAATGGTCTATAAGAATGTCATAATGAGTTTTCAACATAAATTGGGGGTCAATTTTGCAATTAGGGCATTCAATTTGGTGGAATTTGGAGACATAGCCAATTTGTGGCAAATTTGGGGATTTTTGGATTTAGGTCAAAATTGAGTGCAATGGAGGCTTTACCAAGGCCAGTTTAGGGTCAAATTTGATATTTAGGATTGTTATGAAGAGTTTATAATTCAATTTGAGGTAAATCAAGTAGGCTATGAGTTCAATTAGGTAAGATTAGGTCATAGGACAAAAATTGGGGATTTTACTTAGATCAAAATTGAGCTCACAGCATGAGCCAATTAGGCTTGGATTTGGTTTAGATTGGTCATGTGAAAGGTGAATTTGAGTTTAGTATTGAAATTGAGGGGAATTGGGCCCAAATTAATGGACATTTGAGTTGAATTTGAGGAAATTGGGCCTGGGGGTTTTGGTCAAAATGGTCAAATTGGCGAAACTGGGTTCAATTATGCTGGTCCAAATTAGTTTTGGAGACATTTGGAGTGATTTTTGATGTTTTGGAAAAGTTTTGGGTGGTAAAGGTATTTTTGTAACTTTGGCAAAATTTGGGGATATTTTGGTGATTTTTGAATTTTTGGGTGGTTTTGGGTATTTTGGGTAATTTCAAATGGTTTAAAATGATTTTTGATGAAATTTGGACATTTTGGGTGAAGTTGAGGATTTTGACCAAATTTAGGGTTTCAAGGGCATTTTAGGTAATTTGGGTGGATTTAGGGACAAAAGGCCAAGTCAGACATTTTGGTAGAATTAGGGTACCAACCACCCTATATGAGCTATGGACAAATGAAATCCCCATTTGGGTCCTCTATGGTCTTAGCCAAACCCTAGCCCAGGGCTAATGAGTTTATGGGACCATCTACATGAGTCTCCCAAAGGATCAAGGGATTAAAGTCAACAATTTTGGTTCTAGGATTGTGAGTGATTGTGGGTGAAAGTGAGTGTAGTGAGTGAAATAGCTCCAGACCAACACCTAGAGTCAACCTTAAGATCAAGCAGTCCTATAGGGACTTTCCTTGAGATCCCCCATGCTGACCCCACCTACTAAGTGCTACAGGTTAGGACCAATATCAGGTTAGGACCGTTGAGCAAAGAAGAGTTTAGAGTTTCAAGTTGAGCAAAGAAGAGTTTAGAGTTTCTAATGGTGAGGGTTCTTTTTCTAGTTTTGCAGGAATAGTCAATAAAAAAGTCCAATGGCTAGACCCTAAGCTATTAAAGAGAGAAAACTAAATTTCAACCAAAAGTGAGGTCAACAATAATCCTACTGTACAATAGATTTAATGGCTGTCAGAGTGGTAGCAGGATTTACCTTCTTGTAAGAAGGAAAGTCCTGAGGATAGTTCAAATCAAACTCGGCAGATGACTCTTGAACTTTTGGAGCAACAAACTACATGAAGACAAACATAGCCTGCCAATTACTACCTCAAATTCATCAAATCCAGCTCCAAACTTGATCATCTGTGTAATGTTGCATCCATCACAGCTTGTAGGTAGGTTGTAAGAGAAATTGAGAGAAGGGAATGCCATTGTAGCAACTTCAAAAAAAAATTTTTGAGGGTTAGTATCGAGCAGCACTTTATAATTTTAGTGTGAACACCCAAAATTAACAAAGGTCATTTTGTGAACTGGGCACATCTTTTCTTATTTTCATTTTTAAATTTATTGTTTATTTGTGATTTTATCATTAAAGAATTTTGATTAAAATTATACTGGGTGAAGAGACGAAACAACTTTTATCAATTTGAAAAATAGAAAACCAGACTTGAAAGATAAGAAGAAAAGGCGAAGTTTAGGACCCAGTGCGAGACCAAATTTACAACGCACATCGTCTAGGTGGAACTAGTCCACAAACACACGTATTAGGTGTCCCACCTCACACAACAAAAAAAAATTCCTAAAGGACTCCTAAACCTCTCTATTAAATGATTTTCAAACATTTGGTATTGAAATCCAAAAGAGTTGACCGTACTTGCCCAAGAAAGAAATAGACAAATCATGCCAATGTAAGAAAGGTAATCTGACCCATGAGGGACATGGAGACATCACCAATGTATTGTCGGCACTTTTTTTAGGGGTTGTCATCATATGGATGCTATCGGTCAACAGAATCAGAATCCTGTCACCTGCTTCGGAGGGACATTTTAATTTACATATATATATATATTTAGTTATAGAAAAATATGAAATCAAGCTGATTCCATATCTTTCCAAGTTTAGATGAAAGAGCACTACACCTTAAGCTATGTATCTATCCCGAAAGATAAACACAAGACTTAAGGGTGAGACTCGATCAAATAAACTAAGAAATATATAACTTCCGTTAGGTCATCGAAAACCATTTCATGTTATAAGCCGACAAGTTCCTTTATTTAGCATGAAAAGTTAAATAAGGTTTATATTAAGTTTGGTTTGTTAAAGTTTCCTATAATAGCAAGCCCTTATAGCTAATTACTTCTTAGATAACCGAAGTCACCTAAGAAAATTGTTGATAAAAATTTGGGGGATATTGTCTACAAGGAGTTCAAAGGATATGACTTTTTAAGAGATCAGACAAAGAGGAGAATAAGGGGAATGACTCAAATTTGGAACACTTAATTTTTGGAATCCAAAGGATACTGAGCATGAACCTCAGTGACTTCCCAACCTTATGGTTAGTTTTGAGGAGAAATGTTTTAAGTGTTTCATCCTGCAAATTTTATTAGTTATGACTTACATTTATGCGAGTCAATCACACAAATATCCTGGAATATGTGAGGATTTAGGATGCGAGTCAATCACATAAATATCCTGGAATATGTGAGGATTTAGGTCATAACAAACGACAATATTAGAATTCTAAAAGGAGTTAGGACTTATGTTGTATAGTAGTATTATACAAAGGCCTAAAGATAAGTTGAGGATTTATGTCACACTAGGCGGACAACCAAGAAGTCATATGGCTTGTTGTTTAATTCTAAGTAATCATTTAGCTGGTGTAGACATGTTTTGTTCTTGAAGATGGCCGTGCTGCCCCAATACTAGCCCAAGTTCCTCGTTGTAGCATGTTTAAGTTTTCTAATGTGTCAATTCTTCATGTCAAATCAAATGATTCTTAAGGTCATGGTTATTTAAATATTATGGGGAATGTTAAAAATGATTAGAACAACACCGGTTAGGATCTTATGGTTCTCTCATTCCGACTACACTATTTTCTTTCATATTCACTTAGTACGAATGAATTTACTAAACTGAACTTAATGAGTTCCATACTTTCATTCAGATCGTGGGAAATCTCAGATCGTGCATTCAGATCGTGGGAAATCTCGTTAGAAATCGTAGGTTACCTCCTCCGATGGATTCCTGGTCATTTGATAGAGACATTTTAATTTAGTTGTAGCTTTTGCTTTGTTGTTTTATTTATGATTTAATTTTGAGTTGTCTTATATTTTGACTGTTGTGGCGGTGAATTTTATCTTGTTTAAATTTTACTTTTGGTTTCAATTTTGTGATTATCCTAAAAGTTTCAGAGAAGTCATATGGCTTGTTGTTTAATTCTAAGTAATCGTTTAGCTGGTGTAGACATGTTTTGTTGTTGAAGATGGCCTTGCTGCCCCAATACTAGCCCAAGTTCCTCGTTGTAGCATGTTTAAGTTTTCTAATGTGTCAATTCTTCATGTCAAATCAAATGATTCTTAAGGTCATGGTTATTTAAATATTATGGGGAATGTTAAAAATGATTAGAACAACACCGGTTAGGATCTTATGGTTCTCTCATTCCGACTACACTATTTTCTTTCATATTCACTTAGTACGAATGAATTTACTAAACTGAACTTAATGAGTTCCATACTTTCATTCAGATCGTGGGAAATCTCGTTAGAAATCGTAGGTTACCTCCTCCGATGGATTCCTGGTCATTTGATAGAGACATTTTAATTTAGTTGTAGCTTTTGCTTTGTTGTTTTATTTATGATTTAATTTTGAGTTGTCTTATATTTTGACTGTTGTGGCGGTGAATTTTATCTTGTTTAAATTTTACTTTTGGTTTCAATTTTGTGATTATCCTAAAAGTTTCAGTTTTGACATGCAGGGTGACTTTGTTGTTTAACATGCAAGTTTATAATCAGGAAACAAGAGATTCAATAAGGTAAATAAAAGTAAATTACAGTGCTTAACAGCGTACCTGTCGATTCGTCCCGCTCCTCTACCTAAAAGGTTAGCATTGGCAACATGTAAATAATTTTGCAAGGAATTAAAATTGCAGAAGTAGATGAAGGTATAGCTACCAAACCTTAAGTTATGCTTTTATTGAATCTCAAAAAATCTTAGTGGGTTAGTTTAGAACAAAACTTTTATTGACTCTCAAAAAATCTTAGTGGGTTAGTTTAGAACAAAATATAATAAGTTAAATTTTTTCTTCAAAATATTCAAGAGATTTCAAAGTGCTCGGAGTATGACGCTGAATTAATTTGAAAATTTCTTGAAATATTTTGAATTCATTTTGAACTTATCATATCATTCTATTAATCATCCAAGTTTAAGCTTGAGTTATCCCATTGTTCAAGGAAACTAAATGTTCTATTTATCCTATGGGGACACTCAATTAATCAATTGATGTTCATTTAAGGATTATGTGGGTGGGTGCTTCTAAGCCAAATTTATGTAAGTAAATGTTGTAGTATCTATAGTTGAAATTGAGCTTTTAGTGTAAAAATGTGCTAATCATTAATCATGTTATCTTTTGAATCCAATCAAATGAGTTCAAATGTTAAGCTCAGGCCAATTCCAAGCTATGAACAATCATAGTTGGTGAAATGGTAACTTAGCAAACATTTTGATTTAAATGACATGCATTCTTATTGAAAGATCACATCATCATCAATTATGGGCTTAAAATTAAGGAAATATTGTCTTCCTAACTTGAACCCATCACTTGAGAATCATTTAATTTTAATTGAATTCCAAGTCATCGTAATTAAGGAAATTACAATTTTTTTCTTATTTTAGAAAAAGTGGTAACTGAGTTCTTACCATTTAATCCAGTTGTATTTTAATCATCCAAATTTGTTTGTTAGGATCAAAATTACCCATCTTCCCCTTTGATTAACCAAATTCTTGGTTGAGGCACCAAAATCTAAAGTTACTCCTTTGCATTTGGGCCTCTCCACCTCATAACTCAATTATCAAAATTTAAATGACTTTCAAAAAAATTTTTAGTGTCCCATCCAATGGTCAATTAAACATCATAGGAGAAAATGTGGATTTCGAAATTTAATTTTTTTTAAATAGTTATTTAAATTTAAAAGGAGCGTTTTCAAAATTAATGTACTTAACTATCCAAAAAAAAATTTTATTTATGAGAAAATTATTAGCGGTCCCCTTAGGTCAGAGAAACTCTTAGACAAAATTTCTAGATTTTTAGAATTAAATCTCTATCATTATTATTTAATTATTAATCAATTTTAATGATTTAATCAACTGTAAAATAATGTTATAATTATAAAATTTACCTTTATATTTTATTAAACCTCTCTGAGTTAAGAGAACTCAAGAAAACAAATTTTGTATTTTTATGTTTTTAATTTATTTATTATAATTAAGTTAATGAGAAAAATAAGGAAAATTCATTTTAAAGCTTTTAAAATTCATTTTTAAATTAAAAAAATTAGTAAAAATATCTTAATGAGTTTTAAGTGATCACGAGACCATTAGGCACATTTTGGTGTTTTATTAATTTTTAATTATTTTTAATTATTTTAAATTCAAAATAAATTTAAAAACTCAAATATTTTCTCAAAAATAATGTTTTTTTTCTTAAGTGCCGCTCAACACAAGGAACTCATATAACCACTTTTCTTAGTTTTCCCAATTGAATTTCATTTAATATAATTATTTTTGTACAAAAATACAAAGTTACTTAGAAAATCAACTTTTATGCAAAAACTTAATTAAATAATTTTTAAATTTCTTTAGTGGGTAAACACTATTTTTATACACAATGTAGAATTGATATTGTTATTTTTTTATTAATATTTAATTTGCATAAATTAAAACAAGATTATACATTTAAATAACTATGGAAATGTACAAAATAATTCAAATCATCATATAATTTTTCTTAAGGGTCTCTAACCATAGGAAACCTACTAAAGTTATTCCCATAATTTTCCAAGTGGTATTTTAATTTATATAATTGAAAAAACCAAGACAACCAGTTAGACTTGAAAATTAGTGTTAAAAGCATAGAGGTGCTCTCTGACCTTAAAAAAATTGGAGAAGATGTCCTCTATCGTGAGGAACAAACCCAAAAAATTTCAAGCAATGGTGATTAATATTTATTAATAATAAATTAAAATACCACAAGGGCTATTTAATTAATAAAAAAATCATAAAAATAACAAATAATTTTTATTTTTGCTCCACATTTTTTCTTTTGTTCACTGAGTAAGTCGGTATTTTTCTTTTATTTTTCTACATAAAGATATGAACTTATGAAGTTATAAAATTAAAATAAATAAAAAAATTTATATTTTTCTACTTTATCCATGCGACGCCACGTCATCTTAGGAGTCTGCTAAAGCCCACGCATCGCTCTGAAATTTGACGCTATCTGCCACATATGCTGCCACACAGTCCATGCTTTATGCATCATATCTTTCTATGGCTTCATCAGGACCGTCCACTGGATAATCGCGCGATCGGATGGCATCCGTTCATTGTCTCTCAGTGACCTAATATGTGAACCGTCCACACTAAAACCTTAAGATCTTGATCTAGACTCAACCCAATCGCATGTGGTTTGTTTGTACATCTTCATCTACTCATGATGAATCTATTTATATGGTATACACGGTATGAAATATTGTAAATACATATAATGAATCAAAAAAAGGCTCAAATTTGGGTTAGAGCTTTATACTTTTGTCTAAGAGGGGAGGCCACAATCAGGTTGTTGTAGAAACTTTGGTTGAGTTCACTGACCCCCAGATGAAGTCTTGGGCCATGGTGCAATGCCTATGTAAGATTTTGATCAAGCTCGATTTCAGGTGTTAGCCTAGAGCAATGCTAAAGGCTATTTGAGAGGGGACTTTTGTGGGGGATCAACTCCTCTTGCACTTATGATGGAATGGGCACAGTTAATTGGAATTTGATTCATTTAAACTGTAATTTTGTGCTCAAATTTGGGTTCTCACAGTAAGAACCAGAGTAGGAAAATGGTGGGCTTGACCTGAGGAGGTCTTGGAGAGTCTCTGAGAGCAATTTAGTAGGGTTTCCCCATGGAAATTGGTGCTCTCTCTAGCTTGTCTATAGAGGAGATGAGTTTAAATAGAGAGGATTGGGGTGGAGCTCAAGGCCAATTAATGGGAGCAATAAGCTGCTTATGTTGGGGGCAGAAGGGCTCCAAAGAGCAAGTGGGGTTGGGTAGCTTGGATAAGTTCAATTGGGTTTAATTTTTGTGAGGTGGCTCTCCATTTTATGGTTTTTCCAGCAACTACGGTGGCTAGAGCAGAGGAGGTGGTGAGGTGGTTAAGTGAGTGTCGGCGCTATTTCGGGGATTGGTTTATGGAGTTGTTGCCCGTAAGAAGCTGTCGGTCATTGGAATCGAAAACCCGTCGCCCGCTTCGGAAGGACGTTGAAGTATGAAATCAAACTGACCCTATATTTTTCATAGTTTAAAATGAAAGAGCACTGTACCTCAAATCTTGTGTCTATCCCGAAGGATAAACATAAGACTTGAGGATGAGGCTCAATCAAATAAATAAATTAGGTAAAGTATGGCATCCGTCTGGTCTGCAAAACCTTTGTATTTGTCGATAAGTTCCCCTATTTAATATAAATGATTAAATACGGTTTATATTAAGCTGGGTTCGGACATGCTTCCTATAAGGGCACGCCCCTATAGTTAATTACATCCTAAATGACCAAAGTCACTTAAGAAGACTCTCGATAAAAATCAGGAAATATTATCTTCAAGGAATTTCAAAGGGTAGGACTCTTCAACGAAATCGGACGTAGAGGTGTTAAAGGGGATTGATTCAAATTTGGAACATTTTATTGTAGAATTCAAAGGAAGAAGAACTAGGGGTTGTCATGGATCCAAAGGAGAACCTCGGTGACTTCCCAAGCTATCCTAATGTTTGGCTTCAGTTTTGAGGAGAAATACTTAGGTGTTTGTTGATCTCACTTTTGGTTGAGGTCTAGAAACTTCTTTAGTAGCCTAGGTCTAGCCATAAGACTTTCCTATTGACTAGTCTTAGAAAACTAGAAAAGGTATCCTCACCATTAGA
>NW_018222504.1:73712-74636 GCF_001263595.1 Phalaenopsis equestris
AGAGGAAATTCATGTGAAATTAGTTTCACATTAATTTGATGCATAAATTATTTTTAAAAAATAAATTAGTGTTAGGGGTTTTTCAATTCTCCATTCATATTGAATTATCATCTTAACTCCAAATTTTTATATGTTGTAGCCTCTATCTAGGTGAATAATTTGTACATTTTTCCAAAGACATAGGAGATCTCTAGACATAGATCTTAATTTTCTAAGTTCTTTGATTTTTATTCTCCACTATAGTTCATGAGTCAGAGAACTCACCATAAAAATTTCAAGTCATTTGAAGATCATTTAATATTTTTTTTATTTTTAAAATTGACCACAAATTTGAAACATAAAAAATTTATTAAAAATCAAAATATAACTCCAAAAATTATCAAACTTAGTTTTTTGAGTTCTCTGATATCAGGGGAATTTAATAAAAATAAAAAAAAAAAATATTTAAAACAAAAACTTGATTTTTAAGTTATTTTTAATTATTTTTAATAATTAAAAATAAAAAAAAAAGTCATAAAATACTAAACTCATGGAAACATTCCAAAATTATTTCCTAAACACTTAGGAATCATTGGAATATTTTTCCAAGGTCTAAAAATAAAGATATTTATTTTTTTTTTAGGGCTTAAAAATAGAATTTTCACCTAAATAATTCTAAAAAATCAAATAAAAATAAAAAAATACAAAATAAATTTCTATGGGTTCTCTGATGTCATAGGGATTTTCTAAAAATATAAAACATATTTTTCAACATATAAAATATTTTATTTTTATTAAATTCCCCAAAAATTCAATTAATATTTATAAATCACAAAAGCTTTAAAAAATCATGAAATTCTGGCCAAATGACTTTATGGTCTAGATCTAGCTCATATAAAAATTTCAAGTAATTAGCAGTTGTCTTGATCATCTTTTGAAATTTTC
>NW_018222505.1:0-874 GCF_001263595.1 Phalaenopsis equestris
AGAGGAAGCTCCAAAAGATTTTGAAAGACCTATTTGTTCGCTATAAATTGATTTGGAAAAATCACCACCTCCATTTCTTCAGAGACTTCGTCAGCAAAAGTTGGATATGTAATTTTCAAAATTTTTTAGAAATATTTAAGAAACTTATAATTAATATTCCATTTCCTGAAGCCTTAGAACAAATGACGAGCTATGTAAAGTTTATGAAGGATATTCTCAACAGAAAATGGAAGTTTGAAGATAATGAGATTGTTGCACTTAGTGAGGAGTGATAATTCAGAGAAGCTTCCTGAAAAGCTTAAAGATCTTGGTAGCTTTATAATTCCATGTGCAATAGGAGACAAATTTTATGGGAAAGCTTTATGTGATTTAGGTGCAAGCATTAACCTTATGCCATTATCAATATTTAAAATATTGGGATTATGAGAAATAACCCCTACTACTGTAACTCTACAGTTAGCATATCATTTGATAACGTACCCTAAATGAGTTACAGAAGATGTCCTAGTGAAAGTGGATCAATTTATCTTTCTCGTTGATTTCATTGTATGATATAGAGGAAATGCTAGATGTGGAGGAAAATAAAGACATACCTATCATATTGGAGAGACATTTCCTTGCCACAGGAAGAGCAATGATAGATGTGACAAAAGGGGCATGCCAATGATCAAACTTTTACTTTTAACATTTCAAGGTCAATTAAATACCCTGCAAAAACTAAAGATGATGAATGTTTTAGAATGGATGTTATTAGATATCTAAGAGGATGTCACTTTCTAAGTGAATGTCATTTCAAGACTACGTATGAAGAAAAAATTGAAAAAAAAGATTCGGAACATGAGCAAGAAGAAGAATTAGATTAATGAGAAGATCT
>NW_018222506.1:0-945 GCF_001263595.1 Phalaenopsis equestris
AGCGCTAGTGCACATTTTTGCATCAGTCAACTTAAAGTCTAAATTCTTATTCTAACATGTCTAGGTCAGTAAATAAAGTCTAAAAATCATTACTAGCACATAATAAACTCAAAAATACTACCCTAAATTTCTTAATTAGACAAAACAACAATCAAAACAAAAACACATTGATAATTATGGGTTGCTTCCCACAAAGTGCTTGATTTTACGTCGTCAGCCCGACGTAACCTGTGCTTATTCTGGTTGACCCAACATCATTCCATCATTATATTTATACTGATATGTCCATTCACCTTAAAAATTTTCTCAAAATTAGGATCTTTATTATCCACAGCTCTACAAGGATAAACTTTTATCACAATAAATGGGCCCATCCACCTGGACTTAAGTTTTCCTAGAAATAATCCTATCCTTACATTATATAGCAAAACTTGTTGTCGTAGCTGAAAATTTTTAGTTAGAATCTTTCGATCATACCACATTTTCATCTTTTCTTTATAAATCTTAGCATTCTCATAAGATTCATTCCTTATCTCTTCAAGTTCATTTAATTGTAACAATCTTTTCTCACCAGCATCTTTTAAATTATAATACTATAATTAAATTCCATAATAATCCAATTTTCTTAATGTTCAAGTTCAACTGGTAAATTACCAGCATTCATAAATGTTAGTATATATGGGGACATTCCTATAGGAGTTCTATATGCACTCCTATAAGCCCACAATGCATAGTAAAGTTTTACTGACCAATCCTTTTTTGTTGGATTTACAGATTTTTCCATAATTCTTTTAATTTCCCGATTGGATAATTCAGCCAAACCACTTGTCTGAGGATGATAAACAGTAGCAATCCTATGATTTATAAGATATTTCTTTAAACCGTAATGGCATTTCTGAAATGACTTCCCCCATCAGTAATGATAACTCTCGGCATCCAAAATCT
>NW_018222506.1:955-1851 GCF_001263595.1 Phalaenopsis equestris
TCTCGGCATCTCAAATCTACAACATATATCGTTTTTAAAAATTTTGCAACACTTTGAGCATCTCATCGAGGTAAAGCAACAGCTTCTATCCATTTGGATACATAGTCCACTGCTAACAGAATATATAAATTTTTGAAAGATGGTATAAATGATCTCATCAAACATAAAATATTTCAACTTCTAGCGTATAATTAAGAGGCGTCTCACTTTTTTTAGAAATATTGCCTACCCTTTGACATCTATCAAAAGTTTTGTTATAAGCATTAAAATCTCTTAAAATTGTAGGCCAATAAAATCCAGATTATAGAATTTTGTATGCTGTTTTATCAACACCAAAATGTCCCCCAAAATCAGAATTATGAAATTTTTGGATAATTTCATAAGTTTCTTCTAATGGTACACATCTTCGAAATATAAAAATGGGTCATCCCAAAAATAAGACTTAGCTTTAGAAATAAATTTTCTCTTTTGTTGATATGTCATTCCATAGGGTATAATATCACTAACAATAAAGTTTATAATGTTGGCATACCACGGAACACGCCACTCATTAATAGTGAATAGATTTTCATCTAGAAAATGTTCATTACTTTCTTTTTCAAAAGAGAGTGGTTTTTCAAATTTAAGACTGAACAAATGATCAGTAATTTGATTTTCAATCCCCTTTCGATCTACTATTTCAAAATCAAATTCTTACAAAAGAAGAATACATCTTATAAGTCTAGGTTTAATATCATTCTTTTTCATTAAATACTTAATAACAGAATGATTTGTATGTACTATATAATGAGTTCCAATCAAATATGATCTAAATTTATCAAAAGAAAATACTATTGCTAATAACTCTTTTTTAATTGCTGCATAATTAATTTGAATTTCATTAAGAGTTTTACTAG
>NW_018222507.1:0-2477 GCF_001263595.1 Phalaenopsis equestris
AAGGATTTAGTGCTGAAAAAGGAGTAGGGCGGAGGACTACCGTCCCGGAGGGTATCGGTGAGTTATATAGGTGGGAGTAGGACGGAGGCCTACGGTCCCGAGGGAGTAGAACGGAGGTCTACGATCCCGGATAAATTTCGTTGGGAGTAAGGCGGAGGCCTACGGTCCCGAGGGAGTAGAACGGAGGTCTACGGTCCCGGAGGAGGAAATGTGAGTAGTGGATGCGAGGCTCGCGGAGGGTTTTGTGAAGTGAGAAGGACGCGGAACGTACGTGAAGAATGAAAAATGTGAGTGAAACGTGGAAGATTTCGTGAAGTGAAGATGTGGAACGCGAAGGGAAACGTGAAAGATTTTGTGGAGTGTGGGCGTGGAACGTGAGGGAAACGTGAAAGATTTTGTGATCACTTTTTTTATTATTTTATAGATTTTATTATCATAATATATTTTAGTTCTGGATTTAACTTATATGATTAAATTTTCTCATGTCGTTCTTTGTTCGTTATAAGCTAAAACCACCGTGTGGTCATGCGGTTTTTCATCGTGCGCATAGAAAGGCAACTCAACAAACATGTCGAAATTCAAAACAAACTTCATTGAATCTTCTTTCAAGTCATGAAATACAACTGATCATATGCTGGAACTGCCCAAAACAGCATGCTGAGTACATCCGTGCAAGAACTGTAGTACCACATATCATATCACTTTCGTTCTGATGTCGTGCAAAAAGGTAGCAAGTATCTGTCCATCTTTCGATGCCAGCTCGTGATCAAGCTAATCTTCTAAGCCACGCTTCGGGGTAAGAGTCCTTTCGCGTATACTTAGAGGTACAGCCATCTTCCAATTCCATGTATGGTCGAAACTCGTGTGGCACCTTGTTATCATCCATTCTTCTTAGAGTAACAGAAACTCTGCGATGCGGCACTCCTGGGATGCAATGCTTCGCTAAGTCTGCTCCAATTCCTTTCAAAATCAGAACTGAACCCACTGGCAGCGGAATCTCGACTGATCCTCTGAATTCTCCAGGTCCCAGAACGTCAATTTCTCTTCCAAATAGAATGTTGCTCTTGCTCATGAAGGATACCGTACAGAAGGGTCTGACAAAGTCGTGGTGATCTATGTGGGGCGGAATGCAGTCTCCCTCCTCATAGATGTTAATAATACAACTATTCGGGATGCAATCCGCAAGCAGTATGCTCCACCTTACCATTATTTTGATCATCCTTCTAATCTCGAAAGGCAGAGGGTCCACCTCGTCGTATCTTAAAATACCTGGGGGATTCCCCAGCCTATCCCTCGTGAAGTTGTAGCAGCAACCGCATTGAATTGTAATTCGTCCTTTGCCCCTCATCCATTTCTGCGGCTCTGAGTACGTCTTCTTCATCAATAATCCAGCACGACCTCTGTCTCGCAAGTCAAACAAGCAATCTAGAATCCTCCTTTCGTCCCTTTCTGAGAAAACTCCTGTATGTAATTCCAAACCTTCCAAGATGTTGACGGATTTTCCTCGGATTTCCTCGTAAAATTCAAATTCTTGTTTTCTGACTCTGCTCATTCTTTCAAGCTCAATTGCAGGAATCCTTTGTACGTGTCGGGGCTGCTCCCCTGTCCAGAATTGTGGCGTTTCAACAAACCTTGGGATGTACGGCTCGAATTCTGGATGGTTGACATTTCTCAATATCATATTTGCAGCGGTGTATTCCTCGAATGTCCCGTAGCGCTCCAGGTGTAGAACATTACACTCAGTAAATGCCCCGGCTGCTGATGTCCGTATCGGGATCTCTACATTGCACATTGGACATCCCGGGCAAAGCTCATTGGGAACCTCTGACTGTGTAGACTCTGCACCAAGCCCTGCCTCGTCTCCGACGACTGGCGGACTAGTGGAAGTCTCTCTTAGGCTATGGTCGTAGACCCTCTCTAGGAATCAGGGTAAGTGTTTCTTCTGCTTCCCTTGTACGTCTCCTTTCCAGGCGAACGAATACTCTGTGTTTTCGGCGATTGGCATTTCGACGTTGTGTCCTTCTTAGTGGCGCATCAGGAACTCTATCAGCAAAAGCACCGACCAAGCCTCCCGTCGGTGTGGTGATCAACGACTGCAACTGACTGGTCCCCTCTACCGGATACTGTATTCTTTCCACTTTCTGTCTCTTTGGTGAGGAGTCTTCCCTGACACCAATCTTGAGTAGTGACGGTAACCCTTCCGTCTCCCGGCGGCTGACGATGTCCATCAGAGGACCCTCGTACTCAACGTCGACCTGACTGTAGTCCAAGTCAAAGTTCACCACGCCACCCTGAGCTGCCTTTTCTTTATTCAGTGCGAGATTTAAGCCGTCTTTAAAAGAGAAAATCAGCCTCGGACTTGACATTTTCCTGCAAAAAGACAGGAAAACATCAGCGTGCCGAAATTCCAAAACGAACAAGAACAACAGAGCACTATTAAATAGATTTTAGAATTGTGAACGTGCAAACATTTTTTT
>NW_018222507.1:4752-5864 GCF_001263595.1 Phalaenopsis equestris
TAATGCTGCGGTATAAAGTATCAACGGTTTTCCCGGGATAGGGGCTGCCAAAACAGGAGGTGTCATTAAATACCGTTTAACGTCCTCAAAAGCCCGCTGACATTTCTCTTCCCAAACGAATTTGGCGTCCTTTTTAATTAATGTCGAAAAGGGCTGACACCTACCTGAAAGATTCGAAATAAAGCGCCTTAGATATGCCAATTTCCCTTGAAAGGAACGTAGTTGTTTCAAGGTTTTGGGAGGAGGCATTTCCAAGATGGCTTTAATCTTATCTGGATCGATCTCGATTCCCCGATAACGAACAACGAATCCTAAAAATTTCCCGGAGGTGACACCGAAGGCGCATTTTAAGGGATTCATTTTAAGATTATATTGTCGTAACCGTTCAAACACGATCCTCAAATCATACCAGTGACTTATTCGCTGCTTGCTCTTGATGACTAGGTCATCCACGTAGCACTCCACTTGGTTGTGGATGAGGTCATCAAAGATCCTCGTCATAGCTCGTTGATAAGTTGCTCCAGCGTTCTTCAGTCCGAATGACATCACTGTATAGCGGAAAATTCCAATAGGCGTCCTGAAAGTTGTAAGTGTTGCGTCCTCTGGAGCCATCTTGATCTGATTATACCCTGACGATCCATCCATAAAGGAGAAAATCTCATGTGTTGACGCAATGTCCACCATTAACTCTGGTATCGGCAGTGGAAATTCATCCTTTGGACACGCTTTATTTAAATCTCTAAAGTCAACACATACTCGAATTTGTCCATTCTTCTTCTTAACTGGCACAACGTTGGCTAACCACGTGGGGTATTGCTCCTCTCGCACGAAGTTAGCGTCTATCAACTTCTTCACCTCGGCGACGCTTGCTGCTCTATTTCAAAACGCATTCTCCTGGGAGCCTGCTTTACTGGGATTATACTCTTGTCCACTACCAGCCTATGAACTGCTACCTCTGAAGATAATCCCGGCATTTCATCATAGCTCCAAGCGAAGCAATCCTTGTATTCTAACAATAACTAGATCAAATCCGTAGCTTCCTCCTTGCTAAGCAGGGAACTTATGAAGGTAAGCCGAGGCTGCTCCTCAGTCCCGAGGTTAACTTCTCTTAA
>NW_018222508.1:0-1880 GCF_001263595.1 Phalaenopsis equestris
CACATTGTCTCATTACTAAATCTTTATATTATTTGACAATTAAGAATCATCCCAAAACTAAGATTTTTCATCATAAATGAATTTCTTCTCCTACTGTTTTGTCAGTCTATATGGTAAAATACCACTAACAATATAACTTACAATATCAGCATACCAAGGTATTTCCCATCCTTTTACATCATAAAGTTGTTCATCAGGAAAAGTTTCATTAATTTCTTTTTCCAAATCAAGTATTTCTTCCTTTTCTAGCCTAGATAGATGATTGCCAATTTGTGTATTAGTCCTTATTCTATCAACTATTACAAAATCAAACTCTTGCAGTAGAAGTATCCATCTAGTTAATCTTTGTTTAACATCCTTCTTTTGCATCAAATATTTAATAGTCAAATGATCAGTATGCACAACATATTTTGCTCCAATAAGATATATCTAAACATATCAAAAACATACAAAATGGCTAATTACTCTCTTTCAGTAGTGGTGTTATTAATCTTAGCATCATTAAGAGTCTTATTAGCATAATATATGTCTTTAAAAATATTATCATATCTTTTCCCTAAAATAACTCGAATAGTATAATCACTTGCATCACAAATTAATTCAAAAGGTTTCTCCCAATCAGGTGAAACAATTATAGGAGCAGTGATCAATTCTTTCTTTAAAGATTCAAAGGTTTTAAGGAAATCTTGATTAAAGTCAAATTTTGTATCAATTTTCAGAAGTTGGCATAAAGGTTTAGTAATTTTAGAAAATTCTTTAATATATCTTCTATAAAATCCAACATCTCCTAAAAAGCTCCTAACTCCTCTTACTATAATAGGTGGAGGTAGGTTTCATATAACCTGTACTTTTGTAGGAACTACTTCCTTGTCATTTTCTGAAATTTTATGTTAAAGCACAATTCCTCCAGCAACCTTGAATTAAAATTTTTCCCAGTTCAACACGAGATTAGTATTTTCACAAAATTCCAAAACTTTCTTTAAATGATTTAAATATAATTTGAATGAAGTTCCAAATAATGAAAAATCATCCATAAATACTTCAATTCCTTCTTCAATCAAATCACTAAAAATTAACAACATACATCTTTGAAATGTTAGAGGTGCATTACGCAATCTAAAGGGCATTTGCCTAAAAGCAAATGTTTCATAAGGACTAGTAAATTTTTTTTCTCTTAATCCTCTCAAGAAATAGGTATTTAATGATAACCAATATATTCATCTAGAAGATAAAAAATATTTGTGTCGAGCCAGCCTATCAAACATTTTATCAAAGAAAGGTAAAGGAGAATGATCCTTTCTAGTGGCAGAATTTAATTTTCTATAATCTACATAAATTCTCCAACCAGTGACTTCTCTTGTTGAAATTAATTCGTTATGCTCATTTGTCACTACAGTCACACATCCTTTCTTTGGAACACAGTGAATTGGACTTAGCCCAGCACTGCCAAAACTAAGATATATTATTTCAACATTTAACCATTTTAAAATTTCTTTCTTTCATCATAGAATTCAATCTCCTTTGAGGAATACCTCTTGGTTCATGTTGATCTTCTAATAAAATTCTATGCAAACAAATTAAATTACTAATTCCTTTAATATCAGCTAATGTCCATCTAAAGGCTTTCCCATATTATTTCAAAGTTTTCAACCACTGTTGTTCTTGCTTTTTAGTTAATTTTGAGGATAATATAATAAGTAATGTAGATAAATCTCCTAAGAATCCATACTTCAAATGTGTTGGAAGTGTTTCAATTCTAGTTCAGGAGATTTCTCAATAGAAGAAATCAAATTCTTGTTGCTTTCTGTAGGATCTAACATTTCTATTTTTTCCTGAACATAACCAAAATCATGTTTACTCACTTCCATAGATTCATCTTG
>NW_018222509.1:0-1316 GCF_001263595.1 Phalaenopsis equestris
CATGGATCTTTCAATGTTAAAAGTAATAGTTTGATTATTGATGCACATTGTTAATTCCGATTTTTGCACATCTATCATTACTCTTCCTCTAGCTAGGAAAGGTCTCCTCAAAATGATAGGTATCTCTTTATCTTTCTCCATATCCAACACAATGAAATCAACAGGAAAGATAAATTGATCCACTTTCACTATGATATCTTCTATAAATCCTTTAGAGTAAGTTATCGAACAATCTACTAACTGTAGAGTTATAGTATTAGGGGTTATTTCTTCAAATCCCAATCTTTTAAATATTGATAATGACATAAGGTTAATGTTTGCATTTAAATCACACAAAGTTTTCCCATAAAATATATCTCCTATCACACATGGAATTATAAAGTTACTAGGATCTTTATGCTTTTTAGGAAGCTTTTTCTGATTAATTGCACTGCACTCCTCACTAAGTGCAACAATCTCATTATCTTCAAACTTCCTTTTCCTGTTGAGAAATCCTTCATAAACTTTACATAGCTTGGCATTTTCTCTAAGGCTTCAGCAAATGGAATATTAATTGTAAGCTTCTTAAAGATTTTCAAAAATTTTGAAAATTTTTTATCAAACTTCTGTTGATGAAGTCTATGAGGAAATGGAGTTGGTGGTTTTTCTAAGTTAACTTTAAGTGAAGAAATAGGTCTTTTAGAATCTTTTGGAGCATCCTTTTTTAATACTTTAATTTCTTCTCTCTCTACTTCAGTTTCTTTTTGAACCCTATCTTTAGGGTTTGTTTCAGCATTACTAGGAAGTGTTCTTTGGGAGCTATTACTTAATAAATTTATGATTTGTCCAAGTGATTCTCAATATTTCTAATTGTAGCTCCTTAACTTTGTAATTGATTTCTTATTTGTAACACCACTTCTTCTATAGACAACTGCTTCTCCTTAAATTGTGTATTTTTATTGAAACCTGGAGGATAAGTAGATCTATAATTATTATTCCTTTGGTTGTTCCAATTTCCCAATGGGTTTCCTTGGTTGTTCCCTAAAGTTAGGATGTTTCTTCTAACTTGGGTTATAATAGTTTGAATATGAGTTATTCAGCTTGTTGTTTGTGACATTCAAAATTTCTAATAATTCTTGAGAATCTACCATTTGGCCTAATAAATTCTCTTCAATCATTACAATTGGTTAAGAAAAATTCATTCTAAGTTGGTCTAACTTCATTGAATTTGTAGCAACTTTATTTGCTAACATTGAAAAAACATCAGATTCATGAATATTGGTTACTTTCTTAATATTTGCACTCTCAGAAGGCCATTAAAAATTATTGGTAGTCAT
>NW_018222510.1:0-423 GCF_001263595.1 Phalaenopsis equestris
AAACTAAACCTCAACCAAAAAATGAGGTCAACAGGGTATCTCTTCTCGGGTCATTATTTGCTTCCTTTATCTGTTGGAGTTTTTATTGGTGGTAACACTTTTTCTCTCCTTAAGTTAACTTCTTCTTCTTCTTGAGCTACCATTGTTGGATCTTTCGGTGTCTCCTCTTTATCAGAAAGATCTAGGTTGATGTTAAGCGGTGTACCGTGGTGCTCGAGAATTGGTTCCTCGCTCCCAGTTCTATCGTAAGCAGTGTCATTTATGTCTTCTTTGGACTTGATAATGAGTTCATCAGACTCGAGTATGATTTAAGGATCATTTTGGGGATCAAGATTGAAGTTTAATTGGTCGTAATCAGTTACGTTATCACTAGAAACAGTTAAAACGTAGCTGAAATCACAATCATTATATTCATAAGACCCC
>NW_018222510.1:667-1266 GCF_001263595.1 Phalaenopsis equestris
GTTCAGTATTTTCTTGGATGATCTGCTCCATACCTCATTCCATTCTTCTTTGGTATTTGTAGAAGCTTATTTTGATGAATCCTGTATTTAATTAAGAACCCTCTTGAGTTCATCTCAAGTTGTAATCTATCCATCTGTTTCAGTATACGGATCGATTGGTGAGATTGGCTAGGCTGAAATCATATTTATGGAACCTTTTCAGGTTCTTTTAAATATTCTTTTGGCATTGTTATGTTCTCTTCTTTAAGTTTCCTCTCGAGCCAGTCTTTAAAGACAAAGCATTTTTCTATAGTGTGCCCGAGCAACCAGTGGTATGGCAATAATTTGGCTCATTCCTCCTATCCACCTCTTCGTGCTTCTTTGGATCTGGTAGTTTGAATTCTGGCTTCTTCATCAGACATCTGAATATTTTAGGTATAGCTTCATCTTTGAAAGAATACACCATCTTACGTCGCTCTGACAGGGCCCCTATCTGAGGTGATCCCTCTTGAGGCGGTTGTTGGTTGGATTGACTATTCTGTTTCTGAGAGTATTGTGAAGAAGACTGGCGATGCTCTTCTGCTTTGCATATATCTTTATCAGTTTCTTTCCTTTGTCGA
>NW_018222511.1:0-3074 GCF_001263595.1 Phalaenopsis equestris
GGGCGGTGATGACAAAGGCACACCGGTGGTAGAGCCAAAATGATATTCCATACTACGACATCAGGACCCAATCCTGGGACCTGATGAACAGTAGGATGATAATATCATTCATGGACACAAGACTTGCGGGGGACCCGTACCTTCTTAGGTTGTTGACGGTCCTACGCCCGATGGCGTGGTCTACTCATGGACAATTATAATTTTCATGATAAGAACTGATACAATATTTATAAAAATATTTTATTTCAAAATTGATACAACTTCCTTTTATATGCCTGAAATATATGTGCATGCTAAAATGTAAATTTTAAATATATTGTAACTTGGTTGTTCACTTGTCGATTACCAGTATCGAGCTAAGGAGTACCCTCCTAAGTTAGGTTTAGTAGGATACCCTCGTAGTTGAGTGGCAGAATCTATACATTCGGGTGACCGATAGTAGCCTTCAATGTCCCTCGAGTAAAATATATAATATCTGAATCTAGCCCCGACCCGAGTGCTTACGGTTTTCTTTCTTCGGGATTTTTTTGTGTGATTTTATTGGAACTTTTTGTAAAGCACTTATGGTTTTTTTTTCCAGGATCTTCCCTTGTTTTTGGTGACTTTCATTTAGTCGCCATTTGTTGTTATTTCTTTGAGATTTCCGTTGTGAGTCGTTTGCCAATTTTCTCGAGTTTCTTTCATCGTGGGTCATTTGCTGCTCTTTCTTGAGTTTTCCTAACGGTAGTTCATTTGTTGATACAATGCATATTAGCTCATTTTTTTTTTTCAATTTTGTCATTATACTGCACCTGCTACTGCTACTTTTACACACTATACCTCTGAATAGAAGGCCGGGGAGCTCGGAGCTAGCATCATAGGAAGTAGTTGATTTCATAGGAGGTACCCGGTAGCAGATCTTTGACTCAATAATTGTATGTACAATTAAAATAAACATCGAACTCGAAGGTGCTACGACGGGGAGCTCGGAGCTAGCATGATGGGCAGTACAACCATCTTCAGTAGCAGAACGTGTCTACATCAGCTAAAACATTCCTTAGAATTAAACAACAAACCATAAGATTTCAAGGTCATACGCTTAGTGCGTCACAAATCCTCAACCTTTTCTTTAGGCCTTTGTAGAGCTCAGTTGTACAATAAAAACCCTAACTTGTCTTAATATTCTGAGGTTGTCGTTCGTCATGATCTAAATCCTCACATTTTGCAGGCTATTTGTGTGATCATTTCACACAAATGTAACCCCTTAATTAATAAAATTGGCAGGATGAAACATTCAAATAATTACTCCTCTAACAACAAGCCATTGAACTCAGCTTAATATAAATCCTATTTTATTCTTCATATTAAATAGGGGAACTTGTCGGCAAATAAAATGGTTTCGTAGACCAAACATATGTCATATGTTTCTTAGTTTATTTGATTGAGTCTCACCCTCAAGTCTTTTGTTTATCTTTTGGGATAGATACATGATTTGAGATATAGTGCTCTTTCTTTTAAACTATGGAAGATATGAGATCAGATTGATTTCATATTTTTCTAAACTAAATATATATGTGAATTAAATGCCTTTCTGAACTGGGCAAAGGGATTTTGATTCCAGTGACCTACAGCTTCCAACGGGCAACTCCTCAACCAAAATAGTGCCGACACATCATTTCAAACCTTCCAGGATCCACGAACATCAGTCAAATATGACATGATCTGATCTAACTCTGCCTCAGATGGAATGAACTTTGAATAGAAATAATCAATCTCAGGTGGCAGACCATATATCCCATTTATTCTCTCAACAGTAAACTGTACTCCTCTTCCTCAAATAAACACTTCATCATCATCATCAGCTTCAGGTAAATTTTCATAAAATTCTCTAACTGGAGCGATGACACGAACAATTATAATGTAACAAAAATTCTCCCATTGATGTGCCACAATAATATTTTCTATAGCTCCTCCAAGTAGATAAAAACTTCACTCCACAATAAAGTTTCTTGAAGAAGTAAATTCATTATAACAAATTTGCGCATTTACACCAACATTAGTAGTCAATTAAATTCTTTTCCTCTTCCTCTCTTTGACTTAGAAGCCATCTAAAATAAAATTGAAGAAAAATTTTCACCAAATTTTAAAATCAAGAAAATAGGCTTCATACTAGCTTTTTCACGCTAACAAAGCTTACATCCATGAAGTTTTCACCACTAAATCAAATAATTTTGCATATTTTTGGTCTTTACTCAATGTATGAAAAATCCATAGTGAAATCGTAAAATAAATATGCCAAAATGTAGATAACCTCTAGAAGATGAAATTCAGTGTTTTTGAGCCAAGAAACTTGAATATTTAAGCTCTAAGAAGCACTCTAGAGCTGGTTTTCATGAAAAATTGGAAGAAGAAGAAGCTTGAGCATTAACAATGGTGTGGTTTTGGTTTAAATTGCAAAAATTTAAGTTTCAAATGGTTGAGGTGAACAGGTGCCGAGGCGCGGGTTTCGGTGGCTGGGCGCCATCTTGTGTGGGTGGTCAGGCACTTAGGCGATCGTTTTGGCCCCTAGACGCCAGACTTAAACTTTTTCTTTCCTTAGTTTTTAAGTGTAACACATCAAGACTAAGCCTTTTAAACCAAATTTTCTCAGTAAGCTAACATCACACCTCATAATTATTATGTCCCCAACATCTTCTATTTTCCAATTTCAATTCATATTTAATTCCAACATTCTAACAAGAGGGCTAACAAAAACATAACTTTCATTAAACCTTCAATCAATAGTATAATATCACACAAAAATACTTTTAAGCTAATCTACAAAAACAAACTAACACACAATTGACAATAAGATAAATTAGCACACATAACACATTCTTTATTGAAGCAAACAGAAACATCAATCACAAACACTAGAATTCTATTCTAATGATCAATCTCTGCTGATCTCATTCTCGTCACCCTTGTCACATGCCAAATATCTGTGATCAAATGTGTAGAAGACAAGAGTGCGAGGAAATTTCATAGCCTCCTTTTCATCAATCCATTTGTTCTCGTTATACATGGCTACCTGGGCATCTTGATAACTAGCCAAG
>NW_018222511.1:4719-5885 GCF_001263595.1 Phalaenopsis equestris
CACCAAACTCTTGATGTTCCTTTGAATCTGTTCTCTTTTACAACACTCTTGACTCTCACAAGAAAACTAAAAATAAAAAAAATAAAGTAAATTTGTCGTGCCTGAAAATCTCTCCAAAACTCTATCCCTTTCCAACACTTTACAGAACTTTTAAGACACTTCAAAAAGTCTCAACTTCCTTCTTTTATAAATCTTCAAAAGGTGCCTTAATAACTCTTCAAATTGTGTCCTAATTCGATGTATTCTCCAAAGGATGCCTCCTTTCATAAATCTTTTAATAATATTTTCATTTCTAGTGGTCATAACCCCCGTCTTTAGACAATAGGTGCCTTAAATGTCCCTTCAAAATTCAGAAAAATGAAGTAAACTATCACACAACTGCCTTTGACACTTAAGCGCGCGGCCTCTGGCGCTTAGGCACGACATTTTCTATTTCACCGGCGCTTAAGCGCCGCTTTTAGAGCTTAGGCGCCAAAACACTATAGCGCAATTTTCACATTTTTGCTCTAAATTTGATTCTTTTTTTATTTCTTTAGCATTTTTCACCTTTTACTTGTACCTGAAAGAAAAACACACAAATACCTTCCATTAAAATGCAATATCTCATAAATAGTTATAGAAATCTGTCTAAAAACTCTATATATTTTGGGTGTATCAAAATTCACCAAACTTAAAATGTTACTTATCCTCAAGTGACACTTCAATCTTTAAAAATCAAATAAGTATGATATGTATATGAGTTTCATTAGGAGTTACTAGAATTTAGATTTAGAAATATAGTAGTTCAATTTAGAAAAATTATTTAGTAGATGAGACCAACTTAAAATTTAGAAATGTTTAATGTTAAGAAATATGAAAATATGAGTTCCTATCTAATTCAGAAATATTGTAGATTTTTCAAATTTAGAATTTAGTGCTTTTATTATCTCAACTTAAAAATTTTTATTAATAAAAATTTTACTTACCATATTATATCATTAAGCTTAAGCGATTCTCAGGTCTTATACTTTAAAAAATTCAAATGTGGAATCGATTTTTGATTAGGCATTAATCCTCAAGCTTCTCATTCCTTACTTTTTTTCTTTTCTTTTTCTTTTTATTTTTTTTCTCCTTTATTTTCTTTTTATTTTGCTTTTTCAGGCAAATATTACTATATCTGGATAGAC
>NW_018222512.1:0-780 GCF_001263595.1 Phalaenopsis equestris
TGTCAGGCCTTAGGTACTACATTTAAACTAGTACGAAAAAAGCTAACTTTAACTCCATTTTTTATTTTTCAAGCCCCTTTTTCACTAGTCAGAAAAGGGATAACTTCATCTAAAGCCTGATCTGTACCAGAAAAAGAATGATACTGGCATCTATACACATCTTCTATAGAATAAACCTCATTTATTTTCTTTGGAGTAAATTCTACCCTTTTTCCATGAACAAATACATAACCATCAGAAGCTTTAGGAAGGTTGGCATAAAATTCCATTACAATCCCAACTATCGCATCGGCAGTAAAATAACAGAAGTTTTCCCATTGCCGGGCAATAATCAAACGTTCAACTTCTCCTCCTGGATTTTTAAAACCTCGGTTCTGAATTAATTTCTTATTTTCACAAATTTTATGAAATCGAACATTGGCTCTAAAGCTAACAAATCTCTGCTTGTCATATTCTACTTTCCTTTTGCTCGATCTAGGTGCCATAGTAAATCTAAAAAAATTTGAAAAATCTGAATAAATTCTAAAATTCCAAAAATGAAAAAGTAAAAAATTTTAAACTTCAAATCACTATATAAGAGTTCATCACTAATGGATTTCTCAAAAATTTCTCAAAAATTTTTCGTATTTTTGGATCCATGCAATGTGAGATAAATACTTATTGAAAATAAAAAATTTTTGGTTTAAAGTGTAGCTCTTACATAGAAAAGATGAAATCCGAAGTCTTTTAGCCTCCAAATTGCCTCAAATCTGACCAAAATCAAGCCCTAGCCGTCCAAAC
>NW_018222513.1:0-434 GCF_001263595.1 Phalaenopsis equestris
AAATTTATGAAAGATATTCTGAACAAGAAATGAAAGTTCAGTGATAATGAAACTATTGCACTTAGCGAAGAGTGTAGTGCAATTATTCAAAAAAAAAACTTCCTGAAAAATTAAAAGATCCTAGTAGTTTCACTATACCGTGTTTTATCGGTGAAAAATTTTATGGAAAAGTTTTATGTGATTTGGGAGCCAGCATTAATCTTATGCCTCTATCAATTTTTAAAAGATTAGGATTAGGAGAAGTCTCACCTACTTCTGTAACTCTTCAGTTAGTGGATTGTTCAATTACTTATCATTACTTATCTTAAGGAAGTTATAGGAGATGTGTTAGTAAAAGTTGATAAATTTATCTTTCCTGTGGATTTCATTGTTTTAGATATGGAGGAAGATAAAGAAATACCTATCATTTTAGGGAGACCATTTTTAACTACTGG
>NW_018222513.1:496-1157 GCF_001263595.1 Phalaenopsis equestris
TCTGTTGTTGAAAGAGATAATGAATGTTTTCGCATGGAAATTAGTGAACATCTATTGAATGAGCATTTTAAAGAATATTTTGAAGAGAAAGAACAATTTGAAGATAGTGATGAAGTTATTTTGGACGAAATAAAGAAGGAACAATTAGATTATGTCCAGGGAAGATTTCAGATGCTGAATATTACAGAAAATGCTGATAAGAATCTAGTTCTGCCAATTATAAAACCACCTGAACTTGAGTTGAAAATATTACCTAACCACTTGAAGTATGTGTTTCTAGAAGACTCATCTACACTACCTGTTATTATATATTCAAAATTAAATGATTTGCAAGAGCAAAGACTGTTAGATACATTAAAAGATATAAGAAAGCTTTCGGTTGGACCTTAGCTGTTATTAAAGGAATCAGTCCTTCGATCTGTATGCACAGATCTATACTAGATCAACAATAGAAACCAAGAGTTGATCCACAAAGGAGATTCTATACTAGATGAACAATAGAAACCAAGAGTTGATCCACAAAGGAGATTAAATCCAATGATGAAAGAAGTAGTTAAGAAGGAAACTTTGAAATGGTTAGACACTGGAATTATATATCCTATTTCAGATAGTGCATGGGTAAGTCCAATTCATTGTGTTCCTAAGAAAGGAGGAGTGACTG
>NW_018222513.1:1327-3649 GCF_001263595.1 Phalaenopsis equestris
GAGAATTAAGAAAAGACAACATTTACTAGTCCTTTTGGAAGTTTTGCTTTTCGAAGAATCCCATTCGGATTATGTAATGCACCTACAACATTCCAGAGATGTATGATGTCTATATTTAGTAAGTTAATTTATGATGGATTGGAAGTATTTATGGATGATTTCTTTGTATTTGGAACATCATTTGACGCATGCTTAAATTATCTTGAAAAATTTTTGGAGTTATGCGAAAGAACTAATTTAGTTCTAAATAGGGAGAAATGTCAATTTATGGTAGCAGGAGGAATTGTGTTAGGGGATAAAATTTTAGAAAATGGTATGGAAGTAGACCCTGCAAAAATTTAAGTTATATCTAAACTAACACCTCCTACTAATGTAAGAGAGGTTAAGAGTTTTCTTGGACATGTTGGTTTTTATAGGCATTTTATTAAAGATTTTTCAAAAATTACTAAACCTCTATGTCAACTTCTAGAAAAGGACAAGAAATTTAAATTTACTGAAAACTATTTAAATGCCTTTGAGTTATTAAAGAAAAAATTAATCACAGCCCCTATTATAGTTTCACCTAACTGGGAGAAACCATTTGAACTGATGTGTGATGCTAGTGATTATGTTATTAGAGCTGTTCTTAGACAAAGGTAGGAAAAGATTTTTAAAGTTATATACTACACTAGTAAAACTCTTAATGATGCTCAAATTAATTATACTGTTACTGACTATTGTGTATGCTTTAGAAAAATTAAGAACTTATTTAATTGGGATGAAATGTGTTGTGCACACTGATCCCTCTGCTATTAATTATCTAATGTAAAAGAAGGATGCCAAACCAAGGTTAATTAGATGGATACTTTTGATGCAAGAATTTGATCTTGTGGTTATTGATAGAAAGGGAGCTGATAAACAAATTGCTGATCATTTGTCGAGATTAGAAAATCATGAATTATCTGACACTAACAATGAAATTACATACTGTTTCCCTGATGAACAATTTTATACTATTAATGAGTGGAAAATACCATTGTATGCTGATATTGTTAATTATATTGTAAGTGATATTTTTCCACCTATGCTAGCATTGCAACAACAAAGAAAATTCATTCTCGATGTGAAAGCATATTTTTGGGATGAGCCTTATTTATATAAACAATATAAGGATCTTATTAGGAGAAGATATGCACCTTATGAAGAAACGAATCTAATCATTTCGAAATGTCATGATTCTGAATTGGAGGACATTTTAGGATTGATAAAACTGCTTATAAAATTTTACAAGCTGAATTTTATTAGCCTACTATCTTTAGAGATGTTTATAGATATATAAAAACATATGATCGATGTCAACGAGTAGGCAATATATCTAGAAGAAATGAAATGCCTCTGAATTTCATGTTAGAAGTTGAGATCTTTGATGTTTAGGGATTAGATTTCATGGGACCATTTATTCCTTTATTTGGGAACTTATATATATTAATTGCAGTAGACTATGTTTCAAAGTGGATTGAAGCACAAGCTTTACGTCGTTGTGATGCTAAAAGTGTTTCAAGATTTTTAATGAAAAATATTTTCACTAGATACAAAATGCCGAGAATGATTATCACTAATGGAGGATCCAATTTTAAGAATAAATATATTCAGAGATTGGTAGAAAAGTTTAATATTATTCATAAAATTTCTACTGCCTATCACCCTCAAACCAGTGGGTTAGCTGAAGTTTCTAATAGAGAGATTAAACAAATACTTGAAAAGACTGTAAACCCTAGTGGAGTAGATTGGTCCACTAGACTGGATACCGCATTATGGGCTTACAGGACTGCTTACAAAACTCCTATTGGAATGACTCCTTACAGACTCATTTTTGGGAAGACTTGCCACTTACCAGTATAATTGGAGCATAAAGCATATTGGGCGATTAAAGAATTCAATTATAATTTGAAAGATGCTGGTAAGAAGAGATTGTTACAATTAAATGAATTGGACGAATTAAGAAATGAGTCTTATGATAACGACATAATTTATAAGGAAAAACTAAATTTATGGCGTGATTAGAAGATTAACGAAAAGAACTTTGAACCAGGACAAGAAGTTTTACTTTACAACACTAGGTTGAAGTTATTTCCTAAGAAATTTAAGTCTCGTTGGTTAGCACCCTTTACTGTGACTCAAGTTTATACTTACGGAGCTGTTGAAATCAAAGATCAAAAGAGTGGAAATAGATTTAAAGTAAATGGACAAAAATTAAAACCGTATTTTGAGGATAAAAGACCAAATTTTAAAGAGGTTTTAATGATTAGTCAACCTGAATAATACCTGAATAGGTCGGGCTGA
>NW_018222513.1:3832-6142 GCF_001263595.1 Phalaenopsis equestris
AAGCAAAATTGTCAATTTGTGGCCTTAAGCGTTGACGACGCCATCGACGGCGCCGACGGTGCCATCGATGCCGCCGATGGTGGGGTTTTCCCGAGAGGCCAGGGAATGAAATTAAATTCTAAAGTCCTGCCGACGGCGAGACCGGTGGGATGACAATTTCTGGAGTTTGAATGGGTGGTTTTTGGTGATTTTAGGCGGGAGTTACTCCTTTTAAACTTCCAAATTCGATTCCTAAGTTCATGTTTCCTCCAAGAACGAAGTGAAACTCCACCAAATTCATCTCTATGCCGTCCAATTCCCCTAAAAACTATAGAATGCGAGCATTCAACTGGAGAAAGTTCATTAGTGCGGAGGCACATCGAATCTTCAACAAGGTACTAGCAAAGAAAATATTAATCAAGGAACGAGGATTTGTAAATTAAGGGTTGAATAATCCATCGACAACAATTGAAGAGATGATAGTGCGGCAAAGATGGGAAGTGTTGTGCTACACTACAGCCGCCGTAGTTGTTCTTGTGGTGAAGGAATTTTATGATAATTTGCATGGAATCAACTAGGGAGTCGTCTATGTGCGAGGTAGATGGATAAATTTTACTCCTGCTTGGATCAATGAATTATATATGATCGAGAACATTCCTGTCTGCCATTATTCCAACTTCGTCTCGACAAGAAACCTGATGAATGAAATTTATCATTATTTAACGGACGAAACTAAAGACTGGAAAATGAGAGAAAACAGGTATGTAAGTTTTTCTGCAACACTTTTGAATCCTGTTTCTAAACACTGGAACTTCTTCATTTCTGCAAAATTATTACCAACGATGAGGATTGGTAAAGTTTATAAGGAAAGTACTATTCTGAATTACTGCATCCAAGTGGGACTGTCGATCTATATTGGATCTATAATTGTGAACTCTTTTTTGGGCCTGATCGCTCGTGGATCAACTTATGGGCTTGAACATCCTTCCATAATTTTCTTACTTTGCAGTCAGTTCCAAGTATTTTACGAAGATTGGGAAAATGTACTTCTACCTTGGAAGCCTTTGGACCCAACTGAGAGAATCTCAACCAATGAAGATGAAAATGATATGACTATTATGGTGGATCAATCATCTCAGAATTCACTGCATATTCAACCTTTAGTTCCAGACAAGACAATAGTGATCCTGTGCAAAATCAAGAAATTGGAGAGGTACAAAATGTTATGAATATAATTAATAATATCTTCAATTTCTTTGATCATCTAGACTGAAGGATGAAAGAACATTTTTCTCACTATGGACATATAAAAGATAGTTTGATATGGCTGATGAGGAGGATGAAATTGATAGAAGATGATTCTACTGAAGAATTTCCATACCGACCCTTCTATAACCTCTTCATACATGTGCAATCAATGGGGGATCTCAGAGGGTAACACTAAATCTGAAGAATAGTAGATTTACATTACAACCTGTCTTTCTGTGTGTGTAATTTAATTTGAACTTTATGTTTGCTTTACTTTAGAATTTTGCTTTTAAATCTCTGTGTAGTTGAGACTGAGCATAGGATGTTTGTTTTTAGTGTTTTGAGTGTTGTGGCTTGGATTGTGACGTTGAATTGATGTATCAAGGTTGAGAAAATACCAAACTTAGGTGTGTCGTGTACGTGTATTATAACCCTTGGAATTTATATATAATTGTGATGCTTTGTGTTGTGAGTAAAATTGATCGAAATTATAAAAATTTAGAGATTGAACCAACTCAATAGAGCTCACCGACGGTGCCCTCGATGCCGCCGACGGTGCCCTCCACACCGCCGACGGTGGACTTTTCCTGAGACTTAGGATATTAATATAGAGCTTGCTGACGGCGCCAAAGACCCCGCCGATGGCAAGATTATGAAAAAACACCTTTAACCAGAATTTTGACAGTTAACCGTCACTATTCATCATCCCCTTCCTCTTAAAAATGCAATTTTTGATCTAGGGCTTGAGAGATCTTAGATTTGTGGGGCAATTTCAAGGCACTTAGACACCAGATTTGATCATATCTTGGTAAGAGCTTCACTCCAAACTAAAAATATTGGATTTTCACCATGAATTTCTTCCACATTGAGAAGATCCAAAAAATTTGAGAATGTGAAGAAAATATTAGGAATAAATTCATGGAATATAGTTTTCAACTCTTAGAATCACTCTTGGAAGCCATTATTTGCATATTTAAAGTATATTTTGGAATTTTTTTATAATTTTGATTAGATTGAAATGGCTCCACGACAAAAGAGATGACTTGAGTTTGACGAGTCTCGCTTCGTCAATGCGAAGGCTCA
>NW_018222513.1:6165-12818 GCF_001263595.1 Phalaenopsis equestris
GGTTTACTTCAGTGTTTGAAGGAAAGAAATGTATACAAGATTGAGTTTTTGAGAGTCCGGGAGGAGAAATTGAACACAGTTATTACCAAGTGGAGGTGGGAAAACTTCTGTTACACCACCAATAAGGCTGCTGCAAATATTGTAAAAGAGTTTTATGCCAACGTGTTATATTCTGAGGACGGAATCGTTCAAGTGTGGGGATTTTCTGTTGAATTTAGTGCAACCCACATTAACTCTTTTTACGAAGTCCCAGACTTATAGCTGTCATTATGAAACCTTCAGTATTTTGGAAGGCCCGCTGAATGATGTGATCAACTTTCTCACTGATGGGAAAGGAACATGGAAGATAAAGCAACGAGAACGGGTAAATTTTTCTGCTTCCATGTTAAATGCCACATCTAAAGCGTGACACTATTTTATTTTCTCTACTCTGTTACCAACCTGTCACCATAGTGAGGTAACAAGAGATAGAGCTATTCTGAATTTTTGTATTCAGAATAACAAAAATATAAATGTGGGGAGTATCATTTTTAAGAATATATTGACCATGGCAAGCAGTGAAAAAAGTGGAGGTCTAGGACATCCTTTCCTCATTTATGCACTTTGCCAACTTTTTAGAGAGGAAACTAGAGATGATGAAGAATCAGTTTACCCTATGAAGCCCATCAGTGAAGCTAATTTAAAGACATATGAATCCCATGAAAAATGGAGAACTAGGAGTAGGAGTCAAGAACCTTCTAATAGTAGTGATATCCCGTCTACTAGTTATGACCTTCTAACGTCTAGTTCCCCTACCCTTACTGATTTAATGAATGAATTGACTTTACAGCGAAAGAGTATAGAGCTAGTAAATGAAAGGATTGGAGGATTAGAACATAGACATGATTATGATAGTGAGTACCTACAGAGGCATTCAGATTTTGAGATAGCTTACTACCGAGCTCAGGACCGACACTATAGAGGTGAGCCTGATGTTACTTTCCTGAATGCCCCCGATATACTCAGTATCAACCCAATCCACCTGCTAACCAAGGAGGAAGACGAAGACACAGTTTTGGATTTTATCATTCGATAGTTGTTGATGTACTTTTACTTTTACTTTTATTTTTATAATTTTTTGTAATAGAAATGGATATTTGTGTGTGTTTGTACTTTCATTTTTATTGTTATGTTGTAATTGGATAGTTTTTAATTTTTGTTATAATTATTTGGTGTGGTAGTTATAATTTTGTTATAATTATTTGGTGTGGTATTTGAAATTTTTTAAATTGTAATGTGATGCAATTTTCATTTTTGCATTTTAATTATAATTATTGTGTTTAGTATTGTGGATGTGTTAGCAAAATATTGTGTTTGTATAATGTTTAGTTTTGTAGTTATTTTAAAATGTCATTACCCAGCAAATTCTCTAATGATTTATAGGTATAAAAAGCTCCTAATGTTACAGACCAGGTGAAGTAAAAATTTTGAGGACTGCAAAAATTTCGCAATGATGAAAATGCCTAAAACATTGACGTATGATTTATATTTAGAATTTTTCTTTCCACCTGTATCATTTCATATTGAAAAATTTAAGTTTGGGGGAGGGAAGAAAAAGATTAACTATTAGATGTTCTCAATTTAAATATTTTCAAAAATTTTTAATATGATTTTATGTAATGAATTTAATTCAGGTAACTATATTTTGTAGATATTTAAATATTATGGTAGATTTAAAGGAATATTTTTGTAGTGTAAATTAATTTTGTAGATTAAGATATTTAGTATAAGAGAATACGACTATAGTTAACTATTTAAAGTAAAGGAAACTATATTTTGAAGTGTTAAGAATCTAGAAATTCATTTAAGAAGAAAATGATTGGGGCTCAATGGTGTAAAAGCTATGATATATTTACAAGGTAAAAAAATGCTTTGAGTTTCAAATTTATGGAAAGAAAGGTGATGTACAAAATCATTAAAGGCTATCCATATATAGTATTCCTCACTTGAAAAAAAAGAAAAAGAAAGGTTTGACAACAATTCCTGAAAAGAAAAGAAAAATATAGGATTGAAAGCAATCCAAATGAAAAAGAGAAAAGAAAAGAAAGAAAAAAATATGAAAGTGAGGAGAAGCTTGAGAACATGCCTACTTAAAAATTGGCTTCACTGGACCTACCTTAAGGGAAAACTTAAATACATTCCTGAACTTATATTTATAGATTAAATCTTTTACTAGTAGTGTTCTCATGAAGTTCCTATCATTTAAATATTCTCAGTGACTTGATATTACAACATATAGTGATTCTTGAAATGAATAAAAGACTAGAACTCTCAAACTTGATGACTAGAAAATCTTGTACCTATAAAGTTAATTTAATTACTTGAATTTTTTCTGAAAATCTCACTATGGTATTTATTTAAATCAAACTTATAGTATTTCTGAATTAAAACTTTACTACAATAGATCATAACTTTTATATAGTACTAAAATTACTTGAGGACAAGTAATAGTTTTATTTAGGAACCATTGACCAGAGAAAAATATGTTGAGATTTTCATACCTATTTTATACTATGTTTGATGATATTGCACTATAAAAAAAGGTTCTTTTGATATTTTGTTGCAGGAATGATGAATTAGGAACATTGGAGCAAAAAGATGCAAAAAAGGAGCGAATTTGGAGCAAACAAAAATATACAAAAAGGAGCAAAAAGGACCAAAATATGAAGATTTGAACTAGGGCACCGATGGCGGCCCAATGGCGCTGACGACGAGAATTTATCGAGACTCCAAATTAAATAATTTAGAAGGCCCGTCGACGGCGCCCTCGAGGCCGCCAACAGAGAGATCGTGACGGTGAGATCGGCTGTTATGTCCAAAGGTGTATTGGATGTGGACGAATTTTGAAGGGATGCTAGATACTTAGGCAACTCTTGGGAAAACTCTTTGACATATTTAAAAGAAGATTTTGGTTGAAAATGGAGGAGGAGTTCGAGGAGTTGGAAGGTTAGACCAGTGTCCAAGATTTCCAGTAGTGTGTAGAGAGTCTAATTGTGAGGAATTCTTTGAGAGATTATAAGAATGGAGGGAAAGTGGGAGATTTCTTCCTCCTTGATACTTCGAAGAGAAATTTTGTGTGCTGTAAAGAAAGGAGGAGATTCAGAGGAACTTCGAGGAGTGTTCTTGGGGAGAAATTTAGAGATAAGTTATTTACTTGTTATAGTTATGACATTGGTTTTATATATGAATTCTGAGTTTTGTTTTGTCTTCCCCATGAGTTTTGAGTAGCTTTCTCTGCCTTTCTCCTTGTCTTGGGATTTATGAAATGGTGATTTGAATTGGTTATGCCATGAAAATGCTGAAGAAGTTGTGATGATCTTTCATTTTGATCTTAATTTACTTTAAGTCTGACCAATTGATTTGTTAAAATATGTTGAGTTTTACAATTAAAGTGAAAATTACATCCAAGATTCAGGGAGGTCAAAACCCTTGAAAATTTGGTGCAATAAATAGGGAAATAAAATTATCGGGCCTAAAATTGGAGATTTTAGAGTGATAGACTAACATCTCCAGTTTGGTCCTATCGTTTGGGTGCTGAAGTGTAGATGTTAGCCCTCAGGTGAGGGGAACGTGAGAGCTCCGAAGTGATAGCCGGTATCCTCCCAGCCTAGCTGCATATTTAGTAAACCGGCGTAGGATTAGTCAATGTTCTTTATGCCTGGACCAAAGGGTAAAGAATAGGTATGCTCCTATTTAGCACAATTTAAAATTACATATTTATTTCAATTGCCTATTAGTGACACATAAGCAATTTGAATTATATTGTTGTGATTAAGTATTGCTTTTCTAAAATCTTAGTTCGTAGTTCTATTATTACTCCCTATAGGATCGATATCTAGGACTCCATTAGAGCCCTATATTACTTGAGTGATACATATACTTGTGTTGATAAGTGTGACTTTACTATTATTAAATATTTTATATATACATCTTTATCGAATCTATAACCATTATTAAGTTTTTGGTGCCGTTGCTTAGGAATTAAATCTTTTAGCAGCAATATTAAATACTTGTATTTTTAAGCATATATAAAGTCATTGTCAATGCTCCAGGATCTACTAAAACTCTGGACAACACAAATTTGTCAATGTTAACTGAGATGTAAAGTGGTCGGTTGTGGTCGGTGGTACCAAGCAGCAAATCTTCATCTGTGAAAGTTACCCCAGGATGTTCTTTCAACAAACAAACTTCATCTGAGGATGTGCTGGCCAACTGAGCTAAGAAAATCTCTGGGTCGAGCAAGGCTGTAACCAGATACTCTCTCATCTCCTTTGATAGGATCAGAGCATCGTAGTGCTTAATCTGTCCTCCAACTTCCTAAGATGAGCTAGCACGTTGTAATTCACTTTATATGATCCTCCAATTTTCTCTTGTTTATGTAGTTTTTCTACTAAGTTTTTCTACTGGTGGAGGTAGCTCTTCTCGAGTTACTATTTATTTTCCTTTATCTGTTGGAGTTATTCTTGAGGGTAACACTCTCTCAGCGAATGTATAGAACATAAGCTTCTTAACAATCCTTCTTCTTGTGACATCATCGTTGAATCTTTCGGTGTTTCCTCTTTGTCAGCATGATCTAAATTAATAGCAAGCGGTGCACCGTGGTGCTCGAGAATTGGTTCCTCACTCTTGGTGTTGTCGTAAGCAGTATCATTGATGTCTTCTTCAGTCTTGTTAGCGAGTTCATCAGACTCAAGTATGATTTGTGGATTGTTTTGAGAATTGAGATCGAGGCTAGATTGGTCAAAATCTGTTACATTATAAAGTCACGGGTTTGAGGATTTTCTTCCCAAAATTTGAGACAACCAATCTAGTAGAGGCAGCCGCTATCCTAACCCCTCGGCTCTCCCTACCCCCTGTGCTATCAATCTTTATAGTGGTGTTCTTCTCTTTCTTTGTCTTTGACGACAATGAATCTTCTGGTGAAATCTTCATCTCGGGCTTGGCAAGCTAAAGACTTTGAAAGGAGGCTTGTTTTGATGCATTCTTGATTTGATTTAATATTTTCTTAGACGATTTGCTACAGACTGCATTACATCCATCTTTTCCAGTATATGCGGAAGATTGTTTTTATGCATCCTGGATTTGGTTCAGGACCCTCTTGAGCTTGTTTCAAGTTGTACTTTATCCATCTTCTTCAGTATATGGATCAATTGGAGAGATTGGTTCAGCTGAAATCATATTTATCCAACCTTTTTCAGGTTCTTTTAAATATTCCTTTGGGAATTTTATATTCCCTTCTTTAATATTCTTCTCGAGCCAATCCTTAAAGATGAAATATTCTTCTATAGTGTGCCTTTATTGATATCTTCGAGTTTCTTTGGATCTGGTAGTTTGAACTAAGGCTTCTTCATCAGACTTCTGAACATTTTGGATACGGATTCATCTTTGAAAGAATACACAATTTTTTATTGTTCTGCCAAAGATATTCTCTTATTCTCTATTCAGGATGATCCTCCTTGAGGCGATTGTTGGTTGGAATGGCTATTTTGTTTCTGAGCATGCTGTGAAGATTGGCAAGGATTTATTGCATATATCTTCATTGATTGTTTCCTTTTATTGATAGTCGCTACTATTCCTAACTTCTTTTCAAATCCTTTGGTTGGCTTTGATTTCTTGTAAGAATCCATATGTTTGATTTCCTCTTGAAGTCTGCTGGCTTTGCTAAGTAGCTTCTCAAAGGACTGGCTTTGCTAAGTAGCTTCTCAAAGGATTTGATGATGAGTCTTTTGAGCATGAAAGCTAGTGGCCCATGAATGCTTTTGAGTAAAATCTCAATTGCATGATGTTCCTGTAGCTGAGGTTAAGATTTCTTGACCAAAGAAAAATATGTTGAGATTTTCATACCTATTTGATACTATTTTTGATGATATTGCACTTTAAAGAAAGATATTTTTGACATTTTGTTGTAGGAATGATGAATTAGGGTCATTGGAGCAAAATGATGCAAAAATGAGTGAATTTGGAGTGAAAAGGACCAACATGTGAAGATTTGAACTAGGGCACCGACGACGAGCCCAACGGCGCCGACGGTGAGATTTTCCCGAGACTCCATAATTAATTCACTTAGAAGGCCCGCCGACGGCCCCCTCGAGTTGCCGACAGCGAGCTCAGCGGTTATGCCCAACTAGGCATTGGATGAGGAAGAATTTTGGAGGGGTGCTTATGCAACTCTTGGGAAAGATCATCCACATCTTTAAAGAGAAGACTTTAGCCGAAAATAGATAGGGGGAGACTCAAAATTGAAGTGTGAAAAAAGTGTAATTCTTCGAGAGATTGTAAGAGTGGAGGGAAAGTGAGCGATTTCTTCCTCCTTGCCGCTTCGAAGAGGAATTTTCTGTGTGCTGTAAAGAAAGGAAGAGATTTAGAGGAACTTCGAGGAGTTTTCTTGTGGAGAAATTAGAGATAAGTTATTTATTATTATAGTTTGTATGACTTTGATTTGTAAGTTTTGTTGTGTTTTCCCCATGAGATCTCAGTAGTTTTCTCTGTCTTTCTCCTTGTCTTGAGATTTGTGAAATGATGATTTAAATTGGTGAAGCCATGAAAATGTTTAAGAAATTGTGATGATATTTTCACTTCGATCTTAATTTACTTTCAATATGTCTAATTGATTT
>NW_018222513.1:13273-15428 GCF_001263595.1 Phalaenopsis equestris
TCTAATATTCCTCCCTGTGGGATCGATATCTAGGACTCCATTAGTGCCCTATTTTACCTGAGCGATACGTAGACTTGTGTTGATAAGTGCGACTTTACATTATTGAATATTTTATACATCCATCTTTATCAAATCTATAACTGTTATTAAGTTTTGGTATAGTTGCTGAGGATTAAATCTTTTAGCAGCAGTATTAAATACTTATATTTTTAAGCATATATAAAGTTGCTATCAAGTTTTTGGCACCATTGTCGGGGAGTAAAACAAGAATCACAATTAGAGTAACGGGCAAATTAGGATTATTAGAAAATTTTTACTTGAATTACAACTTATTTTCATATTTAGTTAATTGTTTTACTGTGTACTGATTTCAAATTGTATGCATGAAAATGGACCTGAAAATCTTAAACCCTACGATTCAGAATTAGAACGCACTGTTAGAAAAATTAGAAGACAGAGAAGAGAACCTAGAAATTCTGATACAATGGAAAACAACGTGCAGAACAACATGAACAATCAAGGAATAGAAAATGAACACCAACTTAGACCCCTACGAGATTATACAAATCCTACAACACATGAAATTCACTTATCTATCCAAAATGCTGATGTAGCTGCTAATTCATTTAAGCTTAAACCTGTTATCATCCAAATGGTACAAAATAATCAATTCGGAGGTACACCAAATGAAGATCCTAATTTACACGTTGCTAGTTTCTTAGAACTATGTGCTACTTTTAAATATGACAGAGTTTCAAATGATGTTGTTAGACTTAGACATTTTCATTTTTCACTGCAGGATAAGGCTAAGATGTGGTTAAATTCGTTAGCACCAGGATCTATTAGAACTTGAGGAGAACTTTCACAGGAACATTTCTATCCAAATATTTCCCTCCATCCAAAACTGCTAAACTTAGAAATGACATAACATCGTTCTATCAAATGGATGGAGAGTCAATATACGAAGCTTTGGAGAGATTTAAAGATCTTCTGAGGAAATGCCCTCATCATTCGTTACCAGATTGACTGATAATTCAAACTTTTTATAATGGATTAGTGGGATCACTTAGATCGATTATAGATGTTGCGGCTGGTGGTTCTTTAATGTCAAAACCTTTTGAATAGGCTTATTTATTAATAGAAGAGATGGTTACCAATAATTTTCAATGGCCTCTGAAAGGATAAATCCTAAAAGAGTAGCTAGTATCTATGATTCTGATACAATATCTATGTTAGCTTCACAGATTGTTGCAATATCAAAGAACACCTCCTATGATGAAGTATTCTCCAACACCTCCTATGATGGAAGAGAATTCACTTGGGCAATTTATGGATGTTCAACCTTCATATGAGACTTTAAATGCTATTAATAGACCCAACAACCCTTATTCGAACTATTATAACCCAGGTTGGAAGAATCATCCAAATTTTAATTGGAATAACAATTCTTCTACAAATCAACAATGGGCGAACAACCCAGTGAACCCATTAGGAAATTCATCCAACCAAGGAAATGTTAACTATAGACCTTTGTATCCCTAGAATTTAACAGTAACACTCAAATTAAGGAGAAGAAGTTTTCTATGGAAGAGCTGATATTAAACATGGGTCAACAATTACAGAATCAAAGAAATCAATTACAAACTTAAGGAAATCAACTTCAAAATCAAGGAATAGCTATTAAGAATATTGAAAATCAATTAGGGCATATCACTACTGCGCTTAGTAACCGAACATTGGGAACTTTTCCTTGTATTGTGGAACCAAATCCTAAAGATCAAGGAAAAGAACAGATAAAAGTGATACAATTGTGAAGTGGAAAAGAATTGGAAACAAGAGTACAAAAAGAAATAGAAACTGAAAAAGAGAAATTGGATACCTAAAAAGAAAAGGATCATGAATACCCAAAATTAAAATATCCACTTACCCAATTGAAAATTACTGTGGAGAAACCTCCACCACTTTTTACTCAAAGATTTTCAACACAAACAAAATAAACAATTTTCTAAATTTTTAGAAATTCTTAAGAAGTTAACGGTAAATATTCCCTTCGTAGAAGCTTTAGATCAAATGCTCAATTATGTGAAATTTATGAAAGATATTCTGAACAAGAAAAGGAAGTTCACAGATAACGAAACTGTTGCACTTAGCGAAG
>NW_018222513.1:15741-17635 GCF_001263595.1 Phalaenopsis equestris
AGACCATTTTTAGCTATTGGAAAAGCTATGATAGATGTTCAAAAAGGAGAACTAACTATGAGAGTTAATGATCAAGAAGTGACTTTTAACATTGCAAAATCTATGAAATACCCTACTGTTGAAAGAGATAATGAATGTTTTCGCATGAAAATTAGTGAACATCTATTTAATGAACATTTTAAAGAATATTTTGAAGAGAAACAATAATTTGAAAATAGTGATGAAGTTATTTTGGAAGAAATATAAAATGAAGAATTAAATTATGTTTAGGAAAGATTTGAGATGCTGGATATTACAAAAAATTCTGACAAGAATCTATTTTTCGTCAATTATAAACCCACCTGAACTTGAGTTGAAAATATTGCCTAGCCATTTGAAGTATGTGTTTCCGGGAGACTCATCTACATTACCTGTTATTATATCTTCAGAATTAAATAATTTGCAAGAGCAAAGACTGTTAGATACATTGAAAAGATATAAGAAAGCTTTTGGTTAGACCTTAGCTGATATTAAGGGTATCAATCCTTCAATCTGTATGCACAGATTTATATTAGATGAACAATATAAACCATGGGTTGATCCATAAAGAATATTAAACCCAATGATGAAAGAAGTAGTTAAGAAGGAAATTTTGAAATGGTGAGACACTGGAATTATATATCCTATTTCAGATAGTGCATGGGTAAGTCCAATTCACTGTGTTCCTAAGAAAGGAGGAGTGACTGTTGAAATAAAAGAAAATAATGAATTAATCCCTATCAGACAAGTTACTGGGTGGCGGATTTGTATTGATTATAGAAAATTAAACACTGCCACTAGGAAAGATCACTTCCCTTTACCCTTTTTAGACCAAATAGTAGATAGACTTGCTGGGCACAAATATTTTTATTTTTTAGATGGATATACTGGTTACCATCAAATTCCTATTGCTCTTGAGGATCAAGAAAAGACAACATTTACTAGTCCTTTTGGAACTTTTGCTTTTTGAAGAATGACTTTTGGATTATGTAGCACACTTGCAACAATCTTGAGATGTATGATGTCTATATTTAGTAAGTTAATTGATGATGGATTAGAAGTATTTATGGATGATTTCTATATATTTGGAATATCATTTGAAGCATTCTTAAATTACCTTGAAAAAGTTTTGGAGTTATGCGAAAGAACTAATTTGGTTCTGAATTGGGAGAAATGTAATTTTATGTTTGCAGGAGGAATTGTGTTAGGACATAAAACTTCGGAAGATGGTATGGAAGCAAACCCTGCAAAAATTCAAGTTATATCTAAACTAACACCTCCTACTAATGTAAGAGAGGCTAGGAGTTTTCTTGGACATGTTGCTTTTTACAGGCATTTTATTAAAGATTTTTCAAAATTACTAAACCTCTGTGCCAACTTTTAGAAAAGGACAAGAAATTTGAATTTAATGAAAGCTGTTTAAATGCCTTTCAGTCATTATAGAAAAAATTAATCATAGCTCATATTATAGTTTCACCTAATTGGGAGAAACCATTTGAACTGATGTGTGATGCTAGTATTATGATATTGGAGCTGTCATTGGAAAAATGTATGAAAAGATTTTTAAAGTTATATACTACGCTAGTAAAACTATTAATGACGCACAAATTAATTATACTATCACTGAAAAAGAGTTACTAGCCATTGTGTATGCTTTGGACAAATTTAGATCTTATTTAATTGGAGTTAAATGTGTTGTGCACACTGATCACTCTGTTATTAAATATCTAATGTAAAAGAAGAAGGCCAAACCAAGGTTTATTAGATGGATACTTTTGATGCAAGAATTTGATCTTGTGGTTATTGATAGAAAGGGAACTGATAATCAAATTGCTGATCATTTGTCAAGATTAGAAAATCATGAATTATCTAACAC
>NW_018222513.1:20511-21038 GCF_001263595.1 Phalaenopsis equestris
ATGATTATGATAGTGAGTACCTTCAAAGGCATTCAAATTTTGAGGTAGCTTATTACGAAGCTCAGGCCCGACACTATAGAGGTGAGCCTGATGTTACTTTCCTGGAGTGCCCTCGATATACTCAATATCAACCCAATCCACCTACTGATCAAGGAGACGAAGACATAGTTTAGGATTTTGATATCTGATAGTAATTGATGTACTTGTACTTGTACTTTTATTTTTGTGATCTTTTGTAATAGAAATGGATGCTTGTGTGTATTTGTATTTTTATTTTTTTTGTTATGTTGCACTTGGACAATTTTTAATTTTTATTTTAAAGTTAGTGTGGTAGTTAAATTTGTATGTGTAGTATTATAGATGTTGAGTAGTATTTTGTAATATAATGTGATATTTTTATTTTCCATTTTAATTTTAATTGTTTTATTTAGTATTGTGGTGATTTTTGACCTGGGGCTTAAGAGATCTTGGATTTGGGGCGATTTCAAAGGCATTTTGACACCGGATTTGATCATCTCTTGGTAAGA
>NW_018222513.1:21147-21898 GCF_001263595.1 Phalaenopsis equestris
TTGAACTCTTAGAATTACTTTTGGAAGCCATTATTTGAATATTTAAAGTATATTTTGGAATACTTCTATGATTGAGATTAGATTGAAATGGCTCCACGACAAAAGAGACAACTTGAGTTTGACGGTCTCGCTTCGTCAATGCGAAGACTCAATCAAGATTTACTTCTGTATTTGAAGGAAAGAAATGCATACAAGATCGAGTTTTTGAAAGTCTGGGAGGAGAAATTGAATGAGTTATTATCGAGCGGAGGTGAGAAAACTTATGTTACACCACCAATAAAGTCTTTGCAAATATTGTGAAGCAATTATATGCCAACGTATTCTATTCTGAAGACGGAATCGTTCAAGTGCAGGGATTTCCTGTTGAATTTAATGCCGCCCGCATTAACACCTTTTACGAAGTCCCAGACTCTTATAGCTGCCATTATGAATCCTTCAGTACTATGGAAGGCCCCTGGATGATGTGATCAACTTTTTCACTGATGGGAAAGGAACGTGGAAGATTAAGCAATGAGAACGGGTAAATTTTTCTGCTTCCATGCTGAATGCCAGCTCTACGGCGTGGCACTATTTTATATCCTCTACTCTGTTACCGACTTATCACCATAGTGAGGTAACTAGAGATAGAGCTATTCTGAATTTCTATATTCAAAATAAAAGAAATATAAATGTGGGGAGAATTATTTTTAAGAATATATTGACTACGGCAAGGAGTGAAACAAGTGGAGGTCTAGGACATCCTGGCCTTATT
>NW_018222513.1:24873-41279 GCF_001263595.1 Phalaenopsis equestris
GTTTAAATATGTTGAGTTTTACAACTAAAGTGAAGATTACATCCAAGATTCAGAGAGGTCAAAGCCCTTGGAAGTTGGGTGAAAATAAATAGGGAAATAAAATTATCGGGCGTAGAATTGGAGATTTTAGAGTGACAGACTAAAATCCCCACATCGATCTTATCGTTTGGGTGCAGAAGTGTAGATGTTAGCCCTCAAGCGAGGGGAACGTAGGAGCTCCGAAGTGAGAGCCAATATCCTCAGCCTAGCCGTAGATTCAGTGAACAAGCATAGGATTAGTCAATGTTCTTTATGCCTCGACCAAAAGATAAGAATAGGTATGCTCCTATTTGGCACAATACAAATTAAACTAATTCACATTATCCATTCACTTTAATTTCTTGACAAGGAGAAGGATGCTTTCTTATATATTGAATATCACATTAGAAACCTCTTTAGTATAATTAGTTATTTAAAAGTTATTAAAAATTAGATATTTATTTCAATTGTCTATTAGTGAGAGAGAAGCAAATTGAATTCCATTGTTGTAATTGAGTATTGCTTTTTAATCTTAGTTCGTACGTAGTTCTAATATTACTCTCTGTGAGATCGATATCTAGGACTCCATTAGAGCCCTATATTACTTGAGTGATATGTATACTTGCATTGATAAGTGTGATTTTAAAATTATTGAATATTTTATACATCCATCTTTATCGAATCTATAACTGTTATTAAGTTTTGGTATAGTTGCTGAGGAATTAAATCTTTTAGTTGCAGTTTTAAATACTTATATTTTTAAGCATATATAAAGTCGCTGTCATTTCTCCACCTAAAGATGTAATCCACCAAAGTCTCGTTGGGCTTTTGCTTTTCCATCATGAGCTCTCCGATAGAAACATGATGTTGCGTTTTGGCAAATTTCTTCACCAATAATAGTTCCAACTCGACAAATGTCTTAACTGATCCATTGAGCAAATCTACATACCCATTGAAAGCAATCCCTGACATGCTGCTGGAAAAATGTTGGAAGAGTAAAGCCTTGTTACTTCTTGTTTTACCGCAACTGGCTCAAAAATGTGCTATGTTCTGTTTGGGATTTCCAGTCCCATCAAATATTTTAAAGTTTGGGACACAAAACCCTTAGGGAAAGTAAGGACATTAAATTCTTCTCGGTAAGGTGTACCCTTTAGAACCAATGCACCACCCTTATCTTTGGTTAAAGCCTCACGAACTTGCTCAACCATTTACTTAAATTCCTTCTCTGGCATGGCGCTTGATGGAGAATCCTTCTTTGTTTACTCATCCCTGTTTGTTGAGGCAAATTCTCTTCTTTCATCTGTAATATGTATAATTTCTAATTGGTTGACCTCTAGAGAGGCTAACTGTGGGGGTTGAGATTGTCCTTGAATTGTGACCATGGCGGTCATGGATGTTGCCATCTCTTCTATCATTTTCTCTAGTTGGCTGAATTCCTCATCTCTTAAAAAGATAGCCCTATGCAACTTATCTACGACATTCTCTTCGATGAGAGGTTGAGCCTCGTGTGCAGATGTAGCGGCTCTAGTTTCAATGACATGAATATCCATGCAATCTTCTTCAAGGTAATCATTATAGTCAAAATATTCATCATCTTCATCGATGAAAACTATGTGTTCTCGAGCCAACTCAAAAATATCGACTCTGAGCTTTTCAACGTTTCCTTCAATTATTGATTCTTGAATTTCCTTAAGATCTAGAGGACCCTGCTGGACATCCTCATCTTGTACCCCATCTCACTGGCAATTGCTGCGACAATATCAGATACTTCAGACGCTGGATTCAATCCATGATCTTGACCTGTGAGCTCACTGAACTCTATCGGTACAACAACCTTGGGTATCCATACCTTTTTCTTTGACGATGATGTCTTGAGATAAAGAAAAGTATCTCAGTAGAAACATCAGTATGTCGAAGAGAAGTATGCTCCCATGATGCAGACCGACTACAGTACGGGGTAATTTCTTCATCTTTTCCTCCAAAACTTTAGGAACATCCTTGTAATGTGTGATAGGTAGAATTCTTCGACCCAGTCGTGACTTGGCTGGTCGACGACTTGCGGTCCTGATGACGGTAGAATCAGTGGTAACTATGGCTGTATGAACTCTACTTCTTAAGAGAAACCATATAGGAATGCGAGCAAACAAAGCTTTAGTTGATTTCTGAGATCGTCTAGTGGATTTGACGTCCCTTAAGATTTCTTTCCTTATGCGTGACGATACTGCATGTCCCACTCGTTTGAGTAGTTCACTAACTAGCAACCTTCCTTGTCAGCTAACCTCTTAAAGACTGAACTGACTCAGGTGATAGGAGTGAACTTCTTTCTCTCCTCACCATGTAGATGAAGTGATGGTAAAGTAGCAGTAATTTTCTAGATACTCTCATACCCATTGGTACCCATTAAAGGATGGAATCAACTTCCTCATAGGATTGGATAGGTTTCTAGTAATTCTGACTCATCCTGGTGAGGATATTCCTTAATAGGTATCTCCTTGGGAGCATGAGATTTAGTAGCCCTCCGAACTCTCCTATTATGGTTTCTCCTTTAGGTTCAAGTTAGCGGAGTAGTCTTTGAGCTTGATCTGATTTCAAATATTGATGGCGAGACAGCCAATCCCTCAGTCGGATCTTTAATGATCGGATCTTTCAGTCGGATCTTTAATGATCATAACTTCTTTTCCCTTAGTAGCAGCACGAATAATAGGCTTGGTGTGTGTCGTGATGGTAGTAGTCTTGACCCTCTTACAAGAAGGGAAGTCCTGAAGGCAGCTTAGGTTAAATTCAGCAGATGGCTCTTGAACTTCTAGAGCAACAACTTTCATTATGATGAACGCGGTTTTCACGATGATGACCTTGAGATTTTCAAATCTGGTTCCAAATTTGATGGTGGGAATGACATTGCGAGCATTGCGGCTCTTTGGCAGGTTGCAGGAAAAATTTTGCATTGGGCACACCATTGCAACAACTTCAAAAGAGAAAACTTTGGGGTTAGCCATTTGGCCAAAACCTTGTAATCTTAGTGTAAGCACTGAAATTTAACAAAGTTGGATCTGTCGACCGTGTAAGTCCTTATTTAGTTTGTGGGGATTTTTAAAAATTTAATAAAAGTAGTTTAAAAGTAGAAAAATTTGATTAAGATAAGGAAATTTTAAAAGCATGCGCAATACGCATGTGCAATACGACACAATTTAATTTAATTTGTAAAATAGTAAATCAAAGTTGAAAAAGGAGATGCGAAGTGTCTAGGTCCAAGTGCAGGACCAACTTAACACCGCACAATGCCTAGGTGGAACTAGTCCATCAACACACCTAATGGGGGTCTGACCCCACATGAAGTTTAAAAAGTCTTTAATGGCCTCTTGAACTTCTCTATTTGAAGGTGCTCGAATAGACAATCCTGAAGTTCAAAGAGTGGACCGTACTTTCCCAAGACAGAAATGGTAAAGCATGTCAATGAAAGAAGGGTAATTTGGTCCAAGAGGGACATGTACACATTACCGATGTGTGAAGATAAGATTTACTTATTTAATGGAGAGAAAAGCTATTCCCCAGTGGAGTCACCAGAAGCTGTCGACACTATTTTGCGTGTGGAGTTGTAGGAGTTGCCCGTTAAGCTGTTGGCCGCCAAAATTGAAATCACGTCACCCGCTTCAGAAAGGATTTTTAATTTATATATAAATTTATGTTTAGAAAAATATAAATCAAACTGACCCCATACTTTTCACAATTTAAATGAAAGAACACTAAACCTTAAACCCTGTATCAATCCTGAAGGATAAACACAAAACTTGAGGATGAGACTCGATCAAATAAACTAAGAAATATATGACATCCATTTGGTCTGCGAAACTATTTTATTTGCCGACAAATTTCTCTATTTAATATGAAGGATTAAATAGGGTTTATAGTAACCTGGGTTCAGACAAGATTCCTATAAAGGCAAGTCCCTATAGTTAATTACATCCAAGCTTCCTATAAAGGCAATTCCCTATAGTTAATTACATCTTAATTGACCAAAATCACTTATGAAAACTCTAGATAAAAATCAGGAAATATTATCTTTTAGGAGTTCAAGAGGATAGGACTTTTCAATGAAATGAGATAAAGAGGTGTGAAATGGTAATGGCTCAAATTTGGAGCATTTGTTGTAGAATCTAAAGGAAGGAGAACTAGGGGATGTCATAGATCAGAAGGAGAACCTTGGTGACTTCCCACTCTATCCTATTTTTTGGCTTTAGTTTAGAGGAGAAATTTTTTATGTGTTTCATCATGCAAATTTTATCTGTTAAGGCTTACATTTGTGTGAAACAATCACACAAATAGCACTGTGAGGATTTAGGTTGTGACAAACGATAATCTTGAAATCCTAAGGCGAGTTAGGGGTTATATTGTACAACAGAGCTGTACAAAGGCCTAAAGGTAGGGTGAGGATTTATGTTGCAAAAGCAAACAACCTCTAAATCCTATGGCTTGGTTGTTTAATTCTAAGGAAGGAAGTTGGTTTAGCTGATGTAGACAAATTTTGCTGTTGAAGATGGCCTTGCTGCCCACTGTGCTAACTTCATGCTCCTCGCCATAACGAGTTTAAGTTTTCTAGGATGTCAGATTAAGATGTCAAATCAGATGGCCCTATGGTTAAAGTCCTTTAAATTTTATGGGGGCATGTTAAAGTTGATTAGAGCGACACCAGTTAAGATTCTTTGGTTCCCTCGTTCCGCTACCGCTATTCTCTATTAGATTCCCTTACTCTAAATGAATTTACAAAACTCAACTTAATGAGTTCCATACTTTCATTTAGACTGTTGGAAGCCTCGTTAGCAATCGTAGGTTACCTCCTCTGAGGAATTCCCAATCATCTGATAGAGAAGTCTTAATTTAGTTGCAGTTATGGTTTTGTGTGATGTTTATGTTAAATTTTGAGTTGTCTTATATTTTGAATGTTGTGGCAGTGAATTTTATCTTGGTTGATTTTAGTGTTGGTTTTGTTGCTATCCTAGTAGTGCTATCCTAGTAGTTTTGGTTAGTAGTTTTGGTTTTCATGTAGGGTGGCATCATTATTTAACATGCAAGTTTGTAAGCATAAAAGCACAGTGTGGAAAGTGTAGAAAAGACAGTAGTGTAAACTGTAAAAGCATACCTGGATAGTCTTTCCGTCATCTCCAACTGAAACTCAAAATGCATGTAAGAGCATTTTATGTAAAGTGAGAAAATAAGGTTCCTAGATTATATCGTGGTGAGTCCTTACTGGTTTGTTTAAGGATGATTTTACTAAGCAAAACATATCATGTTTAGTAGGTCTTCGAGGTATCCAAAATGCCAAGAGAAAAAAGCGGGTCCATGCTTCCCTCTCACCGTCCCGTGAAAAGCCTCAAGCTCATTTAAACTTATTATATTGCTTAATAATCCATCTTGTAAATACCCCTAATGTTCAGTGAACATAGATGTTTCAATTATCCTTAAGAGTAGGGTGATTATCATTTATGATTCAATTTGAGAATTATGTAGCTGGAGATCCTTAAAGGGGCAAGTTAGTGTTATTAAGACACTTAGCCAATTTTGGTTTTAAATTGGGCTTGAAGTGTTCAATTTCTAGTTGTATTCACTTTTCTAATCCTCATTTAAACAGATTTGATTTAGCTTAAGTCACTACGAAGCCCTTAAGACCTTGGTGATTGTCTTAATAATAATTTTTTTAAAAGAAATTTGAATTTTAAGTGGTAATAATTCATTATCAAAACATTTGAATGTTATTTGAACATCAAAATGGGGGTATTAAATTAATGAGGTATTAACACCGAAAACCATACCCCTATGTCTATGATCATTCGATTTGGTAGACTTCCAAAATTTGATAACTTAGGAAATTACAAATTTATCTTTCAATTAAGAAAAATGAAAATTGGTTTCTACCAATTAACTCCTTTGTGTTTCAATCATCCAAATATGTTAATTAAGATCAAAGATCACCCATTTCCCTTTCTTGAATTAAGCCTAAATGTTAATCAAGGCTAAATTTCTAAAATTACACTTTTGCCCTTAAGGCTTTATCACTTCATATTTTATCAAGTTTAATTCAAATGACTTTGGAATTTTTATCCCACTTCACTCATGGGTCAATTAAGACATAAAAGGAGAAAGTGTGATTTTTTTCAAAATTGAATTTAATTTATAGAATTATTTACATGCAAAAAATAGGATTTTCAAGGAAAATTCCATAACTTGACCAAGTCAAAGCCTAATCCCTCGAAAGTTTTAATGGAGGTAGACCTTGACCAGAGAACCACTTGGATCAAATTTCATGATTTTTTGAGTTTTCTTTCAATTATTAGAGTTATTTTAATTTTTTTAGTGTTAATTAATTACAAAATATTTTAAATGTGGAAAATTGATTTTCTTAGCCTTTAAAAATTTTTTTTAGCTTTAAAATTCAATATCTTAACTTAAAAAATTAAGAAAAATATTCCAATTGCTCCTAAGTGCTTAGAAAATAATTTAGAATATTTCCATGAATTTTACAAATTTTGGGTTTTTTATTAATTTTTAATTATTTAAATATTTAAGGTAAGCTTAAAAATGAAGTTTTGAAAAAATTCTTCTCATCACAGATAACTCCCAAAACCAATTTTTATGATTTTTTTAGTTGTATTTTAATTACTAAAAATCATTTTAGCAGCAAAAATGGCATTTAACTTAGAAAATCAAGTTAGGTTATCAAATGAACTACAATAGTTTTGAAAATTTTATGGAGAGTTCTCCGAACTTCAAATTACAGTGGAGATTAAAAACCGTGTCCTTTAAATGTTTATTTTTCCCAAATTAATTTTTTTGTGTTTTAGGGTTTTGTGAGAGTTAAGTGTGTTCTTAATGACTTAGCCCATGAAAAATTTTCCAAAGCGTTCTCTCGTCATATAAAATCTTTCAAAATTATTTTAGATTTTTCTAAGAAACATGCTAATTATTATGTTTAATTTATGCAAATAATAGACATAAACTTGAAAAATATGGATATCTGTTTAGAGATCTCTGACTTTGAATTTGTCTAGGGGTATTCTCTAATGTTGGAAAAATCAGAGAATATCCCCCATGACAGAGGCAACACCAAGCTAAAGTATCAAGCTAAAGTATCAATCCATGGTGGAATGTCTACATGCATTGAGAGTTAAAAGATTAAAAACCATATTTAATTAATTAAAAATAAAATATGCAACAAAGAAACTTCAAATCATTTCCACATTGTTTTCCTCTATTCACTGAGCACTAGGGTATTTTTCTTTTATTTTTTAATTTTTCTACACTAATATATGAATTTTTGAAGGTCAGACATTTAAATAAATCAGAAATTACCCTATTTTTCTACTTAAACACGCGGCGCTGGCTAGATCCTAGGAACCTCCGAATGGCGACGCGGTGCACTCCCATTTACCGTGCTTTCCACCCTGGCATGCCACACAGCCCGCGGTTCATGCATCAAGAGTTCATCTAGCTAGATCTCATCTGTTGATGAGATAAACGTGCGATCAGACGACTCCCCGTCATCCTCCCCAAGTAGGCTAACCCAAGAACCGTCCACACTAAAACCTTAAGATCTCCCTCTAGAATCAACCAAATCTCATGGGGTTTGTTCCTAGAGCTTTATCTACTCAAAATTAACCTATCTATATGGATTACTAAAATATAGTAAATACGTATGGATGGTCAAAACAAGCTCAGTTTAGGGTTGGAGTTCAATACCTTTGTCTTAGAGGGGAGGCCTTAATCAGATGGTTTAATCAGATGGTTGTGGTTGTGGTAGCTTCGATTGGTCCTAACAAACCTTCAAATGAAGTCCCAAGCCTTAGTGAATGGTCTAGGTATGAATTTGATCAAGCTTGATTTCAGTTGTTGGTCTAGAGCAAGATTATAGGTTGTTTGAGAGGGGACTTTTGTGGGCGATCAACTCTTCTCACTGTAGAGATGGTGTGTGCATAATTATTTAAGGTTTGGTTTAGTGTAGAGCTATTAGGAAATATTTTCTGGTTTCAACTAAAACTTTGAGCTCAAAATTGAACTCTCATAGAGGGAATAAGAGGGGGAAAATGGTGGACTTAATATGAGGTGATCCTAGGGAGTCTCTAGAAGCAATTTGACAGAGTTTCTTTAGAAAATTTTTAGCTTCCCTCACTTGGCCATGGAGGTGAGCTTTAAATAAAATGCCTTATTGATACACCGTAAATATATTGATTTTTAGACCCATATTTTATACTTATTTTTGGTGATATTGCACTTTAATGGAAGGTATTTTGATGTTTTCTTGCAGGTTATTGATTTTTAGAACTAAAAGCAAAAAGGAAGCAAACTTAAAGCATTGATTTTTAGAACTAAAAGCAAAAAGGAAGCAAAAAGGATGGAATTTGGAGTTAAAATGTTGTTTTTGAAGAAGTATTCAGTGATGATCACACCGACGACGCAGAACAACAGAACATCTAAAATTTATACTCAGCGGTGACGACGCCAGACTGGCGCTGACAGCGCCAAAGGCGGTTCAGTCCCCATTTCTAGAAGGTTCGATATATTTGGATGATTTTTGAAGAGTTTTTTGAGGCACCTCTTGGAGAGAGGCACTTGAAGAGTTTTTTGAGGCACCTCTTGGAGAACCGACCTTGAGTTTTATTTGGGGCTGAAGTTCATTAGGAAATGGACTTTTTTTCACTCCACAACGTTCCACCATGCTCCATTTTTGCAATTCTTCATATCCATCTTCATTCCACCACCATATTGGAGTCCATTAGTGATTTTTCTTTCATAGTTTAGAGTTTGCGTGGTGAGATTTAGTGTGAAACTTTCTGTAAGAGTGTTTGATAAAGAGAAAACTGAGAGATATCTTCTTCCTGCATTTCTAAGGAAAGGCTACAAAGGATTTGCTTTGAGAAAGAGTTTTAGATAAGTTTTGTTTGTTTATTAGTGTTGCATGAACTTTCTTTTTTATATGAAATTTGAGTTTTATTGTGTCTTTCTCATGAAGTCTGAGTAGTTCTATTTATCTTTCTCCCTACTCTGAGAAATGGTGAAATGAAGAGATAACATGGATGTGTCATTATTTAAATATAAAATAAATTGTGATGATTTTTCAACTCTGAACATAATTTACATTTTGATATGGCCAATTGAATTGTTAAAATATGTTGTGAAACATATGATCCAAGAAATGGAGTATGAGTTCTACAACAAAGTGAGGATCACATTTGATTTCATGAAGGAGAAATTCGTTCATGGAATTTGTGGAAATAAATAGGGAAATGGAGTATGAGTTCTAAAATCCCCAGTTTGGTCTTAGTGTTTTGAAACTAAAGCGAGATTTAGTCTTGAGGTGAAGGGAAGTGGGAGGTGGTATCCTCCTAGCCTAATAACGGATTTAGAGACTAAACCTAAGATTAGCCAATGATTTTCTATGCAATGGATCAGGCTAGAGAATTATAATTACTCCTATTTGGCACAATACATATTATAAACATTTATCTCATCTCATTTCACCAGAACCTCATTGTAGTGGGAAGGATGCTTTTTCGCATAAGAAATCTTCACTACATAGACATAGTTAATAGATTAGTAGTTACTTTTTAAACTTTGTATTTCTGTTTTGCTAATAGTTAAGTACTTTAGTTTTTATAACATCTCAACATTCAAAATTAGTGACAGTTATTTCGTTTGATTTTCTATAAATTTCATAGTAAAACTTATCATTGCCAATTTACACCTTCCCCGTGGGATCGATATTTGGGGCTTAAATAGAAATTTCTATATTACTTGATAACGATACGTATGTTTGTAAAGAATCCCAACAAAAATTGTTTCAATTTCTTATTTATAAAATAACGAACCTAATTTTTGGCATCGCTGCAAAGAGGAGTCAACATTATTAATTTTACACAAATATAATTTCAAGGATTATTTATGTTGTTAAAATTTGGTTTAGTGTGTTTGAATGATTGAATTGACTTAATTTTAATTGTTTAGTTATTGATATCATTTTGATGACTCAATGAAGATGAGCAGCCACCCATTTAGGATACTACCATTTGTCCTCTGCCGTTATAGCCCAAATGTCCTTTGAGGCATAGGGATACCCCCATCAAAATGATTATTATTATATCGTAGGCTTTACGTGTCAAGGAGTCGCTATCCATTTGAGATGTGAGAGATTTACTCTCTACCCGATGGCTTACCACGAGCTTTAAAGCATTGACACGCCTAAAAATATTTTTTTTTCTATATATATGTAATGCTTATTTATAGTGATATTACTCTTTAAAGGAAGATATTTTTGTATTTTTTATTACAAGTACAATAGGTTAAGTAATGAAAGAAAAAGGAGTGAAAACATGATCAAATCGAGCAAAGGAGCAAAAAGTGAACTGGCACATTGGAGCGAGCCTCTGGCGCCTAAGCGTCAAACCCTCTACGTAGAAACAAAGAGCCTAATGATGCACAAATTTGTTTCTACAATCTAAATGATAAAAAATAATCAGTTTGGAGGATTACCAACTGAAGATCCTAACTTACATCTTGCTAGTTTACTTGAGATTTGTGTTACATTTAAATATGACGGAGTGTCTAATGATGTTGTTAGGCTTAGACTTTTTCTTTTTTGATTAATGTATAAAGCCAAGGCCTGGTTAAATTCATTAGCACCTGGATCGAATCTATCAGAACTTGGGGAGAACTATCATTCTTGGCTAAATATTTTCCACCCTCGAAAATCGCAAAGCTTAGAAATGATATTACATCTTTTTGTCAGTTTGGAGGTGAATCGATATATGAAGCCTGGGAAAGATTTAAAGATCTTCTTAGAAAATGTCCACACCATGCTTTGTCAGATTGGTTAATAATTCAAACCTTTTATAATGGATTAGTAGGATCATTAAGATCTATTATATATGCTGCTGCGGTTAAATCATTAATGTCAAAACCTTTTGATGAAGCATATTCTTTAATAGAGGAGATGACTACTAATAATTTTCAATGGCCCTCTGAACGGGAATGGCCCTCTGAAAGAGTAAATCCTATAAGAGTAGCCAATATTCATGATTCTGATGCAAAGTCTATTTTGGCATCTCAAATTCCTATTATTTCTAAAAAAAATTGATCAAATAGGAGTGAACTATTCTAAAAAAGTCAATAGAACAGATTATTGGTACTCAATTATCTTACAAAACTTTAAATACTATAAATAATCAAAATAACAATCCCTATTCTAACTATTTTAACCCTGGATGGAAAAATCACCATAACTTTGGTTGGAATAATTATAACAATCCGTTGAATCCATCCAGAAATCTGAACAATCAAAGAAAACCTAATTTTCGACCTTATTACCCTCCAGGATTTAAATTCAATCCTAACCCACAAGTTAAGGAAAAGAAGTTAACGATGGAAGAATTGATGTTGAATATAGGAAATCAAATACAAAATCAAGGAGCTGGTATTAGAAATATTGAAAATCAATTAGGACATATTGCTACTGCACTTAGTAACAAACTTTATGGAATTCTTCTGAGTACTGTGGAAGTTAATCCAAAAGATAAAAAAAAAAGAACAAATTAAAGTTATTCAATTACAAAGTGGAAAATAAGTTGAAACAAGGATCCAAAGAGAGCTAAAGTTTATGAAGAAAAGGAAGAAATGGAAAATGATCAACATGAAAACGAACTAATACAGGTTCCTTTAGAAAAACCATTACCTCCGTTTCCTCAAAGACTGGAGCAGAAAAATAAAGATAAACAATTTACAAAATTTTTGAAAATCCTTAAGAAATTAATGATAAATATAACGATAAACACTACTTTTATTGAAGTTTTGGAACAAATGTCAAGTTATGTGAAATTTATGAAGTATTTACTAAATAAGAAATATTTACTAAAGAAGAAAAAGGAAGTTTATAGATCATGAGACCGTTGCACTTAGTGAAGAGTGTAGTGCTATCACTCAAAAAAAGTTTCCTAAAAAATTAAAAGATCTGGGTAGTTTTACAATACCTTGTGCAATTGGTAAAAAGTTTTATGGAAAAGCTTTATGTGATTTAGGAGTGAGTATAAATCTTATGCCCTTATAGATCTTAAAACGTTTAGATTTAGGAGAAATTTCCCCTACTACTGTAACTCTTGAGTTAGCAGATCATTCAGTTACATTTCTTAAGGGAGTTATAGAAGATGTGTTAGTAAGAGGATGTACTAGTAAAAGTGGATAAATTTATTTGATTTAATTGTGTTGGATATGGAGGAAGATAAAGAGATTCCTATTATTTTAGGGAGACCTTTCTTATTCATAAGAAGAAAACTAAACAACTGGAAGAGTTGTAATAGATGTGCAAAAAAGAGAATTGATAATGAGAGTTAATGATCAAGAAGTAAAATTTAATATAGCAAAAGGTATAAAATATCCTACAATAGAAAAAGATAATGAATGTTTTAGGATGGAAGTAGCTGATTAATTGAGTAATTAACTGTTTAAGAATGAGTGTGAAGATAAATTAAAGCAAGGCGAAATTTTTGAGAATGAAGATGAAATAAAAGGAGAAGATTTCGATTATACTCAGGGCAAATTTGAAACGTTAGACTTGTTGGAAAATGATAGTAAAAATCTTATTCCTTCAAGTATGAAACCACTTGAACTTGAATTAAAGATATTACCTGCCCATTTAAAATATGTATTTTTAGGAGAGTCATCTACATTGCCTATTATCATATCTTCTAAGTTAACTGAAATTAAAGAACAAAAGTTTATAGAAATGTTGAAAAAGCATAAAAAGGCTTTTGAATGGACTTTAGCAGATATTAAAGGAATTAGTCCTTCAATTTGTATGCACAAAATTTTATTAGATGAACAATATAAACCTAAAGCCAATCCTCAAGGAAGATTAAACCCAACAATAAAAAAAGTTGTTAAAAAAGAGATTTTAAAATGGTTAGATGTTGAAATTATATATCCTATTTCAGATAGTGCTTGGGTATGCCCTTTACTGTGTTACGAAGAAAGGAGTGACTGTTGAAGAAAACAAGAAAAATGAATTAATGCCAATAAGACAAGTTACTGGTTGGCGACTTTGTATTGACTATAGTAAATTAAATATGGTCACCAGAAAAGATCACTTTCCTTTACCCTTTCTATACCAAATGTTGGATAGATTGGCTGTGAATAAATATGATTGCTTTTTAGATGGATATACCGGTTATCATCAAATTTCAATTGCTCTAAAAGATCAAAAGAAAACAAAATTTACAAGCCCATATGAGACATTTTTTTTTTTCGTAGAATGCCTTTTGGACTATGCAATGCACCTGCAACATTTCAAAGATGGATGATGTCGATTTTTAGCAATTTTATAGAACATGGAATGAAAGTGTTTATGGATGATTTTTCTGTATTTGGTACTTCGTTTGAGTTATGTCTTAATAATTTAGAAAAAGTTCTGGAAGTATGTGAAAAAGTTAACCTAGTATTAAATTGGGAGAAATTTCAATTTATGGTTGCAGGTATGGTTGCAGGAGGTATTGTAATTAGGCATAAAATTTCTAAAAATAGCATGGAGGTAGATTCTGCAAAAATGCAAGTTATAGAAAAATTACCATCGCTTACTAGTGTTAAAAGAGTGAGATGTTTTCTAGGACATACTGGTTTTTACAGGCGCTACATAAAAAAATTTTCAAAAATAACTAATCCGCTATGTCAACTTTTAGAAAAAGATACGAAATTTGATTTCGATGAGGAATGCATAAAAGCATTTGAATTATTAAGGAAAAAATTAATCACTGCACCTATAATAGTACCACCTGACTGGAAAAAACCATTTGAAATAATGTGCGATGCTAGTGATTATGCTATTGGGGCTGTAATACATCAAAAATATATGCATTTTCAGACCCATATTTTATACCTATTTTTGATGATGTTGCACTTTAATGGAAAGTATGTTGATGTTTTCTTGTAGGTTGTTGATTTTGATGGCTTAAAGCAAAAAGAAAGCAAAAAAAGATGAAATTTGGAGTCAAAATGACATTTTTGATGAAATGCTCAACACCGGCAGCCCTGACTGCTAAGAACAATCTAACGCGGAGATTTTTTACTGAGGGCTGACGGCGCCAAACCAGCGTCGATGGCGCCAAAGGCGGTGCAGACCCCATTTCTAGAAGGTTCGATGTATTTGGATGATTTTTTGAAGAGTTTTTGGAGGCACCTCTTGGAGAACCAACCTTGGGCTCTATTTGGGGCCGAATTTCATCAAAAAAAAGTGCTCCTCTACATTTTTCACTCCTCTACTTACATTTTTTGCACCACATCACTCCATTACACTTCCATATTAAAGTCAATTGGTGATTTTGTTTTCACAGTTTAGAGTTTTTATTGTGAGATTTAGTGTGAAACATTCTGTGAGAGTGTTGGAGAAGGAGAAAAGTGAGAAATATCTTCTTCCTGCATTTCTAAGGAAAGACTACGAAGGATTTGCTTTGAGAAAGAGTTTGTAGATAAGTATTGTTTGTTTATCAGTGTTGTGTGAACTTTAATTTATATATGAAATTTGTGTTTTGTTATTTCTTTCTCATGAAGCTTGAGTAGTTCCTTCCATATTTCTCCCTACTCTGAGATATGGTGAAATGAATAGATAATATGAAAATACCAATATTAAATTGTAAATTAAATTGTGATGATTTTTCAACTCCAAACTTAATTTACTTTTCGATCTGGCCAATCAAATTGGTAAAATGTGTTGTGAAACATATGATTCGGGAATGGAGTATGAGTTCTACAACAGAGTAAGGCTCACATTTGATTCCATGAAGGAGAACATTGTTTATGGAATTAAGTGCAAATAGATATGGAGATATTCTTTGTTGGGTGTAGAATTGGGGAACCTTTAGAGAGACAGACTAAAATTTTCAATTCAATCTTAGTGTTTCAAAACTAAAGCGAGAGTTAGCCTTCAGGTGAAGTGAAGTGGGAGCTCTAAAGTGGGAGGATATCCTCCAACTCTAGCCACAAATTTAGGGACTAAACACTGAGATTAGCCAATAATTTTCTATGCACTGTCTGTGCACTGTATCAGGGTAGAGAATTAAAATTGCTCATATTTGACACAATACATATTATAAACATTTATCTGATCTCTCATAGCCTCATTTTCATTGTAGTGGGAAGGATGCTTTTTCACATAAGAATTTCCGTTACATAAACATAGTTAATAGATTAGTATTTATTGTTTTAAATTTTGCATATTTAATTTGATAATAGTTTAGAAATTTAATTTTGATTACATCTCAATAATTGAAATTAGTGAGAGCGATTTCAATTGACTTTCTGTAAATTTCCTAGCAAATTTATCATTTCCAATTTAAACCTTCCTCGTAGGATCGATATTTAGGGCTTAAATAAAAAGTAAATTATTACTTGATAACGATACATATACTTGCATAACATCCAAATATTAGTTGACTATATTTAATTAAATTTTACACAATCCATCACGAAAAAGAAGTCGGATCAAGTTTTTGGCGCCGTTGTGTGGGGAAAGTAACGGTTGAATTAAATTATTTTAATAAATTAGGAAATTTAGAGATAATATATATACCATAAAAAATTATTATTATTATAAAAAATAAAAAAAATTAAAAATAAAAGATCCAAAAAGAAATATTTTTATTAGAGTGTTTTACTTTGCTTGCTTTATTTGTTCATGCGAAAGAATGGATCTGAAGGTTTAATATCTTCGATTCAAAATTAGAACATACTATTAGAAAAATTTGAAAATAACAAAACGAAATTAAAAATTTTAAAAAAATCGCAAATAACTTAGATAATCCAATAAATAAAAATCGACAAAGTCCTTTAAAGGATTATGTGAATCTGACAGCATATGAACTTCACTTGACTATTAAAAATCTCGATGTTGCTGCTAATTCATTTGAGCTTAAACCTGATATTATCTAAATGGTACAAAATATCAGTTTGGTCAGTTTGGAGGATCACCAACTGAAGATCCTTACTTACATCTTGCTTGTTTTTTTGAAATTTGTGCTACACTTAAATATGACGGAGTGTCTAATGATGCTTTTTGGCTTACACTTTTTCCTTTTTCATTAAGGGATAAAGCCAAGGCTTGGTTAAATTTGTTAGCACCTAGATCTCTTAGAAATTGGGGAGAACTATCACAAAAATTCTTGGCTAAACATTTTCCACCCTCGAAAACCACTAAGCTTAGAAATGATATTACATCCTTTTGTCAGTTTGAAGGGGAATCAATATATGAAGCATTAGAAAGTTTTAAATATCTTCTTAGGAAATGTCTACATCATGTTTTATCAGATTGGTTAATAATTCAAATATTTTACAATGGATTAGTAGGATCACTAAGATCTATT
>NW_018222513.1:41412-49006 GCF_001263595.1 Phalaenopsis equestris
TGTCTATTTTGGCATCTCAAATTGCTGCTATTTCTAAAAAAATTGATCAAATAGAAGTGAATTATTCTCAAATACCCCCAGTATTAAAGGAGAATTTACTAGGATAGATTATTGATACTCAATCATCTTATGAAACCTTGAATGCTATAAATAATTGAAATAATAATCCCTTTTCTAACTATTTTATCCTTGGATGAAAAAATCACCCTAATTTTTGTTGGAATAATTATAATAATTCTGTGAATCCATCTGGAAATCTGAAAAATCAAGGAAATCTTAATTTTTTACCTTATTTTCCTCCAGAATTTAACTCAAATCTTAACCGCACAAGTTAAGGAAAAGAAGTCAACGATGGAAGAAGTAATTTTGAATATGAGAAATCAAATACAGAATCAAGGGGCTGATATTAAAAATATTGAAAATCATTAGGACATATTGCTACTGCACTTAGTAATAGACCTTCTGGAATTTTTCCAAGTACCGTGGAAGTTAATCCAAAAGATCAAAATAAAGAGCAAATTAAAGCTATTCAATTATGAAGTGGAAAAGAAGTTGAAATAAGGAACCAAAGAGAAATTGAAGTTGATGAATTACCTTCGTTTCCTCAAAGACTGAAATAGAAGAATAAAGATAAATAATTTACAAAATTTTTGGAAATCCTTAAGAAGTTAACAATAAATATTCCTTTTGTTGATTCTTTGGAACAAATGCCAAGTTATGTTAAATTTATGAAGGATGTATTAAAAAAGAAAAGGAAGTTTACAGATCATTAGACTGTTGCACTTAGTGAAGAGTGTAGTGTTATTATTCAAAAAATGCTTCCTAAAAAATTAAAAGATCTTGGTAGTTTTACTATACCTTGTGCAATTGGAGAAAAGTTTTACGGAAAAGCTTTATGTGATTTAGGAGTGAGTATCAATCTTATGCTTTTATCAATTTTTAAACATTTAGATTTGGGAGAAATTTCCCCTACTACTGTAACTCTTCGTTTAGTTGATCGATCAATAAACTATCTAAAAGGAGTTATAGAAGATATGCTAGTCAAAGTGGATAAATTTATTTTCCCTGTAGACTTTATAGTATTGGATATGGAGGAAGATAAAGAGATTCCCTTTATTTTAGGGAGACAATTTCTCGCAACAAAGAGAGCTGTAATAGATGTGCAAAAGTAAGAATTAATGATGAGAGTTAATGATCAAAAGTGAAATTTAATATAGTAAAAGCTATGAAATATCCTGCAATAGAAAAAGATAATGAATGTTTCAGGATGGAAGTAGCTGATTGTCTAAGTAATGAGCAGTTTAAAAATGAATTCGAAGATAAATTAAAGCAAGGAGAAGTTTTTAATACTGAAAATGAAGTAAAAGAAGAAGATTTAGATTATATTCAAGGCAAATTTGAAGCATTAGACTTGTTTGAAAATGATATTAAAAATCTTATTCCTTCAAGTATTAAACTACTTGAACTTGAATTGAAGATATTACCTGCCCATTTAAAATATGTATTTTTAGAAGAGTCAACTACATTGCCTGTTATTATATCTTCTGAGTTAACTGAAATTCAGGAAGAAAAGTTGATAGAGATGTTGAAAAAGTATAAAAATGATTTTAGATGGACTTTAGCATATATTGAAGGAATTAGTCATTCAATTTGTATGCACAAAATTTTATTAGATGAATAGTATGAGCCTAAAGAGGATCCTCAGAGAAGATTAAACCCAATAATGAAATAAGTTGTTAAAAAAGAGATTATAATGTGGTTAGATGTTGAAATTATATATCCTATTTCAGATAATGCTTGGGTAAGCCCAATTCACAGTGTTCCAAAGAAAGGAGGAGTGACAAGAAAACAAGAAAAAATGAATTAATACCAATAAGACAAGTTACTGATTGGCGAATTTATATTGACTATAGAAAATTAAGTATGGCCAATAGAAAATATCACTTTTCTTTGCCCTTTCTAGATCAAATGTTGGATAGATTAGCTGGGAACAAATACTATTGCTTTTTAGATGGATATACCAGATATCACTAAATTCCAATTGCTCTAGAGGATCAACAGAAAACAACATTTACAAGCTCATATGGAACATTTGCTTTTCATAGAATGTCTTTTGGACTATGTAATGCACCTGCAACATTTCAAAGATGCATGATGTCAATTTTTAGTAATTTTATAGAGCATGTAATGGAAGTGTTTATGGATGATTTTTATGTATTTGGGACTTCGTTTGAGTTATGTCTTAATAATTTAGAAAAATTTTGGAGATATGTGAAAAAAATCAACCTTGTCTTAAATTGGGAAAAATCTTAGTTTATGGTTGCAGGAGGTATTGTTTTTAGGCATAAAATTTTTGAAAAAGGCATGAAAGTAGATCCTGCAAAAATCTAAGTTATAAAAAAATTACCACCTCTTAATAATGTTAAAGGGGTGAGAAGTTTTCTAGGACATGTTGGTTTTTACGGGCACTACATAAAAAATTTTTCAAAAATAACTAAACCCATATGCCAACTTTTAGAAAAAGATACGAAATTTGATTTTAATTAGGAATTCATAACGATATTTGAATTATTAAAGAAAAAAATAATCATGCAAAAGAAGGATGCTAAACCAAGATTAATTAGACGAATACTTGTATTGCAAGAGTTTGATTTTACCGTGGTAGATAGAAAGGAAAATGATAATCAGATAGCTGATTATTTGTCTAAAATAGAAATAGAAATATAACTAATTTTATAAATGAAATTTTAGAAAATTTTCTTGATGAACATTTATATAGTATTGATAAAATGGATGTACCGTGGTATGATGATATCGTAAACTATATTGTAAGTGACATTCTACCACCTGATATCAAAAATCCACAATTAAAGAAATTTATCTATGATTCAAAAGACTATTTTTGGGATGACACATATTTATATAAATAATGTAAATATTTAATTATTAGAAGATGTGTGCCTTATGCCGAAACTCAACAGACAATTTAAAGATGCCATGATTCTGAATTTGGAGGACATTTTGGAATAAATAGAACTGCATATAAAATTTTACAAGTTTGATTTTATTGGCCTACTATTTTTAGAGATTATTTTTAGAGATGTTATTTTAGAGATGTTAATGAATATATTAAAACATGCTATAGATGTCAACGAGTAGGAAATATTTCTAAAAAAGATGAAATGCCTCTAAATTACACATTAGAAGTTGAAATTTTTTATGTGTAGACTAGATACTGCATTATGAGCATATAGAACTGCTTATAAAACTCCTATAGTAATGTTCTCATATCTATAGTAATGTTCTAATATAAATTGATTTTTGGAAAAACATGTTGTTTACCAGTAGAATTGGAACATAAAACATGTTGGGTTATTTAAGAATTTAATTTTAATTTAAAGGATGCTGGTGAGAAAAGGTTTTTGTAACTCAATAAACTCAAGGAGATTAGAAATGAAGCATATGATAATGCAAAAATCTATAAAGAGAAAATGAAAATATGGCATGATCAGAAGATTGTTAAGAAGAAATTTGAACTTAGATAAGAAGTTCTACAATATAATACAAGATTGAGATTGTTTCCAGGAAAACTAAAATCCAGATGGTTAGGACCATTTAAAGTGATTAAAGTCTATCATTATGGTACTATTATTATTAAAGATCCTAACACTGGAAAGATATTTAAAGTTAATGGGCATTTTTTGAAACATTATTATGAAGGGAACATACCTCAATTTAAAGAAGTTTTAATGTTAAGTCAACCCAACTAAATAAATGGTATGTCGGGCTGACGACGTTAAACCAAGTGCTTTGTGGAAGAGAACCCAAACGTATATTGCTATGTATTATTATTTAGTTTGTTAAGTGTCTTATATATTAGTAGATAATAATCCTACACAATTGCTTTTATAATAAATTAAGTCAAATATTGGTATTGGAGGAAAATTTGGAATCAAATTGAATAAAAAAATGAAAATCACAATTTTGGCCACTAGCGCCGATGACGCCCTAGATAACGGACATCAGCACCGACAGCGCCAATCGGTTGTGCCGATGATGCCGAGTACGGTTGGATATGCTTAGACAACTTTTGGCAGGTTTTGGTGCGGTTTCACTTCATAATAATAGCTGGGACAAGTTTAAAAAGGCTTAGAAACATCCTTGGATGCCTAGTAACTTCCTATTTTCGGATTCCATGGCTTCCAATTTAAGAAATTCTTTGAGGTATGGAGTTTTCAACAAAAGAAAGTTTATTAATTTTGATGCGCAACAATTATGCGATAGTGTTATTACAAAGAGGAGATTGATTAAGGAAAGAGGATTTGTTAATCATGGAGTGATCAATCCTACTGGTCCCATTGATAAAATCATTCTACAAAGGTGTTGGGAAGTTTTGTGTTACACTACGTTTGCGGTTGTCGTACCTGTGGTGAAAGAGTTTTATGCATGGAATTACTCAAGGTGTTGTCTTTGTACGAGGTAAGGCTGTACCATTTACTCCTACAAGGATTAATGAATTATATATGATAGACAACATTCTAATCTGTCATTATACAAACTTCATTCCTACATGAGATTTGATGAAAGACGTGTATAATCTTCTGACGGATGAAAATGATATGTGGGAGATACGAGGTGAAGGATATGTTAGTTTCTCGTTTCTCCACTTCATTACTCACTTCATTACTTAATCCAATTTCGAAGCAATGGAATTTCTTTATTCTTGCAAAATTACTCCCTATTATGAAATTTAATAGAGTCACCAAAGAATGTGCTATTTTAAGTTACTGCATTCAAAAGGAAAAACCCATTGATATAGGGTCTATTATATTTAAATCTATTATGGGTATCCTTACTAATGGACCAATTTATGGACTTGGGCATCCATCTACCATTTTTTTGATTTGCAGTCAAGCCCAAGTTCCATATGCAAGTTGGGAAAACGCCCATGAATCCTATATATGAGAATTATTGTGGAAATGGAAATGAAGTATTAGAAGCCATCATAGATCAATCTTCACATGCTTCAACTCCATTAATACCACCAACAGTTGGAAGTTTGCTTGCTTTGGAAAAGAAATTGAAGAAAATTGAAAGGGAACTTCAGAGTATTATGAAGCAGTAAGAAATCTTAAATACCTTTTTGATCACCTAGATTGGAGAATGAAAGAAAATTTTGATCACACTGCAACTTTAGAAGTAGGTTTAGTTCGGATGTTTAAAGAAAAAGGGTGGATCAAAGAAAATTCGATAGATCAATTCCCGTACCGATCCTTCTACAACTTATATGTTCGCTACCAATCTATGAAAGATATCAGACGAGGAGAAAGCACTGAAGAAGAGGCGTAATATTTGAAGGCGTTAAATTCTCTATTTATTTTAGAACATTGTATATATTTAGTTTAATTGTGTGGATTTGATTTGATTTGGTTTGTTTTTTTTGCTTTAGAATTCTGAACTTTGATTGTATGTATAGTTTTGTGACATCGTTTAGTGTTGTGGCTTGATTTCAACGATGATTTATAATTAGTTTGGTTAATATGTGTGATTGTGTAATTAAAAAAATGTGTTTGTAAAAAGATACTTTCATATATAAAAGTTAGTTTGTCGTTGTTTATGAAAATTCGTGTTGGTGAAATGTTTTGTTTTGTAAATTATTATTAGATAAAAATTTGTGTTTAAAATATTAAAAAAATTTGAGTAAGTCGATAGGAAATCGGAAATTAAAAAAAAATCAAAATATGAAATTTTTGGGTCTTTAGCGCCGAAGGCGCCCTCGACCACACTACAGATTTTAACCCCTGAAAATTCACAATTTTTACCGCGGCCACCATTTCTATGCTTAAGTCATCTTCAACCTTCATTTTGGGTGGCTAGGGCTTGATTGTGGTTGGATTTGAGGCGATTTAGAGGCTAAAAGACTTTGAATTTCATCTTATCTAGGTAAGAGCTACACTTTAAACCAAAAATTTTTTATTTTCACCAAGGATTTATCTCACATTGCATGGATCCGAAAATATGAAAAAAATTTTGAGAAATTTTTTAGAAAATCCTTTGGTGATGAACTCTTATATAGTGATTTGAAGTTTAAAATGTTTTACATTTTGATTTTTGGAATTCTAGAATTTATTCAGATTTTTAAAATTTTTTTAGATTTTTATGGCACCTAGATCGAGCAAAAGGAAAGTAGAATATGACGAGCAAATATTTGCTAGCTTTAGAGTCAGTGCTTGATTTCATAGCATTTGTGAAAGTAAGAAAGTAATTCAGGACTGAGGTTTTAAAAATATAGGAGGAGAAGTTGAATGTTTGATTATTGCTCGGCAATGGGAAAACTTCTGCTATTTTACTACCGATGCGATAGTTGGGATTGTAATGGAATTTTATGTCAACCATTCAGAAGCTTCTGATGATTATGTATTTATTCATGGAAAAAGGATAGAATTTACTCCAAAGAGAATAAATGAGTTTTATTTTGTAGAAGATGTGTATAGATGCTAGTATCATTCTTTTTCTGTTACAGATCAGGCTTTAGATGAAGTTAATTCTTTTCTGACTAGTGAGAAGGCGATTGGAAACTAAAAAATGGAGTTAAAGTTAACTTTTCTTTTACTAATTTAAATGTAGTATCTAAGGCCTGACATTATTTTATTTCTAGAAGAATGATTCTGACGAACCATCATAGTGAGGTGACCAAAGATAGAGCCATCCTGAACTACTGTATTCAGCAAGTTATGGACATAAATGTGGGCTATATTATTTAGATGAACACTCAATCTATTGCTCTGGGAGGGACTTCTGGTGGATTGGCACACCCTGCTCTTATTTACACACTTTGTGAGCAAGGAGGAGTTGATTTTGGACCTGACGAGGAGAGGATTGAGCCTGAGAGACCTATTGGGCATGAAAACATCAAGACATATGAATCTCATATTGACTGGAGATCTGGCAATAAGATTAGACATATTCCTTCTACTTATAGGGATATTCCTTCTACCTCTCATGGACCTACTTCTAGTGACCCCTGCAACTGAGAACTTTTAGATCCGATGATGATACAACAGGGAGATATTTTGAGGATGGATTATAGAATGCATAATATGGAAACCAGAAATGCTCACCTTGATGATTTGATTCGTCAAAAAAATTATTATGATGCTGCTTATGATGATGCTTTAGTTAGATACATGAGGGGAGCACATTCAGTTTGATTCCCTGTTCACCCTGTGTTTACTCCATATCAGCAGCAGAAGTTGGATACAGATGAAGACGAAGATGATATTGACTAGTGATCTTTTTGTTTGTTTGTTTGTGTTTGTATTGTGTGATTGTATTGTTTGTGTTGTGATATTGTTTAGACTTTGTTTGTTATGTTATGTGACTAAAAGAAAATATGTTGAGATTTTCATACTTATTTTATATTATTTTTAATGATATTGCACTTTAAAGAAAGGTATTTTTGATGTTTTGTTGCAGGAATAATGAATTAGGGTCATTGGAGCAAAAATGTGCAAAAAAGAGTGAATTTGGATCGAAAAGGACCAAAATGTGGATATTTGAACTAGGGGGTCGACGACGCCCCCCACGCCGCCCC
>NW_018222513.1:49022-49335 GCF_001263595.1 Phalaenopsis equestris
ATTCTCCAGAAGTCGGCCGACGGTGCCCTCGAGGCCGTCGACGGTGCCCTCGAGGCCGTCGACAGTTAGTTCGGCAATTATGCCTACTCAAGCTTTGGATAAGGCCAAATTTTGAAGGGATGCTTAGGCAACTCTTGGGAAAGCTCATCCACAACTTAAAAAGACTATTTTGGCGGAAAATTGAAAAAGGCTAGAGGAGGGGAGACTCAAAATTGAAGTGTGAAACAAGTGTAGAGAGTCTAATTTGCGAGGAATTCTTCGAGAGATTGTAAGAGTGGAGGGAAAGTAAGAGATTTCTTCCTCCTTGCTACTT